>NC_141158.1:0-7500 GCF_053477565.2 Lygodium microphyllum
TCAATTGCCCAAACCCTAAACCCTAAACCCTAAACCCTAAACCCTAAACCCTAAACCCTAAACCCTAAACCCTAAACCCTAAACCCTAAACCCTAAACCCTAAACCCTAAACCCTAAACCCTAAACCCTAAACCCTAAACCCTAAACCCTAAACCCTAAACCCTAAACCCTAAACCCTAAACCCTAAACCCTAAACCCTAAACCCTAAACCCTAAACCCTAAACCCTAAACCCTAAACCCTAAACCCTAAACCCTAAACCCTAAACCCTAAACCCTAAACCCTAAACCCTAAACCCTAAACCCTAAACCCTAAACCCTAAACCCTAAACCCTAAACCCTAAACCCTAAACCCTAAACCCTAAACCCTAAACCCTAAACCCTAAACCCTAAACCCTAAACCCTAAACCCTAAACCCTAAACCCTAAACCCTAAACCCTAAACCCTAAACCCTAAACCCTAAACCCTAAACCCTAAACCCTAAACCCTAAACCCTAAACCCTAAACCCTAAACCCTAAACCCTAAACCCTAAACCCTAAACCCTAAACCCTAAACCCTAAACCCTAAACCCTAAACCCTAAACCCTAAACCCTAAACCCTAAACCCTAAACCCTAAACCCTAAACCCTAAACCCTAAACCCTAAACCCTAAACCCTAAACCCTAAACCCTAACCCTAAACCCTAAACCCTAAACCCTAAACCCTAAACCCTAAACCCTAAACCCTAAACCCTAAACCCTAAACCCTAAACCCTAAACCCTAAACCCTAAACCCTAAACCCTAAACCCTAAACCCTAAACCCTAAACCCTAAACCCTAAACCCTAAACCCTAAACCCTAAACCCTAAACCCTAAACCCTAAACCCTAAACCCTAAACCCTAAACCCTAAACCCTAAACCCTAAACCCTAAACCCTAAACCCTAAACCCTAAACCCTAAACCCTAAACCCTAAACCCTAAACCCTAAACCCTAAACCCTAAACCCTAAACCCTAAACCCTAAACCCTAAACCCTAAACCCTAAACCCTAAACCCTAAACCCTAAACCCTAAACCCTAAACCCTAAACCCTAAACCCTAAACCCTAAACCCTAAACCCTAAACCCTAAACCCTAAACCCTAAACCCTAAACCCTAAACCCTAAACCCTAAACCCTAAACCCTAAACCCTAAACCCTAAACCCTAAACCCTAAACCCTAAACCCTAAACCCTAAACCCTAAACCCTAAACCCTAAACCCTAAACCCTAAACCCTAAACCCTAAACCCTAAACCCTAAACCCTAAACCCTAAACCCTAAACCCTAAACCCTAAACCCTAAACCCTAAACCCTAAACCCTAAACCCTAAACCCTAAACCCTAAACCCTAAACCCTAAACCCTAAACCCTAAACCCTAAACCCTAAACCCTAAACCCTAAACCCTAAACCCTAAACCCTAAACCCTAAACCCTAAACCCTAAACCCTAAACCCTAAACCCTAAACCCTAAACCCTAAACCCTAAACCCTAAACCCTAAACCCTAAACCCTAAACCCTAAACCCTAAACCCTAAACCCTAAACCCTAAACCCTAAACCCTAAACCCTAAACCCTAAACCCTAAACCCTAAACCCTAAACCCTAAACCCTAAACCCTAAACCCTAAACCCTAAACCCTAAACCCTAAACCCTAAACCCTAAACCCTAAACCCTAAACCCTAAACCCTAAACCCTAAACCCTAAACCCTAAACCCTAAACCCTAAACCCTAAACCCTAAACCCTAAACCCTAAACCCTAAACCCTAAACCCTAAACCCTAAACCCTAAACCCTAAACCCTAAACCCTAAACCCTAAACCCTAAACCCTAAACCCTAAACCCTAAACCCTAAACCCTAAACCCTAAACCCTAAACCCTAAACCCTAAACCCTAAACCCTAAACCCTAAACCCTAAACCCTAAACCCTAAACCCTAAACCCTAAACCCTAAACCCTAAACCCTAAACCCTAAACCCTAAACCCTAAACCCTAAACCCTAAACCCTAAACCCTAAACCCTAAACCCTAAACCCTAAACCCTAAACCCTAAACCCTAAACCCTAAACCCTAAACCCTAAACCCTAAACCCTAAACCCTAAACCCTAAACCCTAAACCCTAAACCCTAAACCCTAAACCCTAAACCCTAAACCCTAAACCCTAAACCCTAAACCCTAAACCCTAAACCCTAAACCCTAAACCCTAAACCCTAAACCCTAAACCCTAAACCCTAAACCCTAAACCCTAAACCCTAAACCCTAAACCCTAAACCCTAAACCCTAAACCCTAAACCCTAAACCCTAAACCCTAAACCCTAAACCCTAAACCCTAAACCCTAAACCCTAAACCCTAAACCCTAAACCCTAAACCCTAAACCCTAAACCCTAAACCCTAAACCCTAAACCCTAAACCCTAAACCCTAAACCCTAAACCCTAAACCCTAAACCCTAAACCCTAAACCCTAAACCCTAAACCCTAAACCCTAAACCCTAAACCCTAAACCCTAAACCCTAAACCCTAAACCCTAAACCCTAAACCCTAAACCCTAAACCCTAAACCCTAAACCCTAAACCCTAAACCCTAAACCCTAAACCCTAAACCCTAAACCCTAAACCCTAAACCCTAAACCCTAAACCCTAAACCCTAAACCCTAAACCCTAAACCCTAAACCCTAAACCCTAAACCCTAAACCCTAAACCCTAAACCCTAAACCCTAAACCCTAAACCCTAAACCCTAAACCCTAAACCCTAAACCCTAAACCCTAAACCCTAAACCCTAAACCCTAAACCCTAAACCCTAAACCCTAAACCCTAAACCCTAAACCCTAAACCCTAAACCCTAAACCCTAAACCCTAAACCCTAAACCCTAAACCCTAAACCCTAAACCCTAAACCCTAAACCCTAAACCCTAAACCCTAAACCCTAAACCCTAAACCCTAAACCCTAAACCCTAAACCCTAAACCCTAAACCCTAAACCCTAAACCCTAAACCCTAAACCCTAAACCCTAAACCCTAAACCCTAAACCCTAAACCCTAAACCCTAAACCCTAAACCCTAAACCCTAAACCCTAAACCCTAAACCCTAAACCCTAAACCCTAAACCCTAAACCCTAAACCCTAAACCCTAAACCCTAAACCCTAAACCCTAAACCCTAAACCCTAAACCCTAAACCCTAAACCCTAAACCCTAAACCCTAAACCCTAAACCCTAAACCCTAAACCCTAAACCCTAAACCCTAAACCCTAAACCCTAAACCCTAAACCCTAAACCCTAAACCCTAAACCCTAAACCCTAAACCCTAAACCCTAAACCCTAAACCCTAAACCCTAAACCCTAAACCCTAAACCCTAAACCCTAAACCCTAAACCCTAAACCCTAAACCCTAAACCCTAAACCCTAAACCCTAAACCCTAAACCCTAAACCCTAAACCCTAAACCCTAAACCCTAAACCCTAAACCCTAAACCCTAAACCCTAAACCCTAAACCCTAAACCCTAAACCCTAAACCCTAAACCCTAAACCCTAAACCCTAAACCCTAAACCCTAAACCCTAAACCCTAAACCCTAAACCCTAAACCCTAAACCCTAAACCCTAAACCCTAAACCCTAAACCCTAAACCCTAAACCCTAAACCCTAAACCCTAAACCCTAAACCCTAAACCCTAAACCCTAAACCCTAAACCCTAAACCCTAAACCCTAAACCCTAAACCCTAAACCCTAAACCCTAAACCCTAAACCCTAAACCCTAAACCCTAAACCCTAAACCCTAAACCCTAAACCCTAAACCCTAAACCCTAAACCCTAAACCCTAAACCCTAAACCCTAAACCCTAAACCCTAAACCCTAAACCCTAAACCCTAAACCCTAAACCCTAAACCCTAAACCCTAAACCCTAAACCCTAAACCCTAAACCCTAAACCCTAAACCCTAAACCCTAAACCCTAAACCCTAAACCCTAAACCCTAAACCCTAAACCCTAAACCCTAAACCCTAAACCCTAAACCCTAAACCCTAAACCCTAAACCCTAAACCCTAAACCCTAAACCCTAAACCCTAAACCCTAAACCCTAAACCCTAAACCCTAAACCCTAAACCCTAAACCCTAAACCCTAAACCCTAAACCCTAAACCCTAAACCCTAAACCCTAAACCCTAAACCCTAAACCCTAAACCCTAAACCCTAAACCCTAAACCCTAAACCCTAAACCCTAAACCCTAAACCCTAAACCCTAAACCCTAAACCCTAAACCCTAAACCCTAAACCCTAAACCCTAAACCCTAAACCCTAAACCCTAAACCCTAAACCCTAAACCCTAAACCCTAAACCCTAAACCCTAAACCCTAAACCCTAAACCCTAAACCCTAAACCCTAAACCCTAAACCCTAAACCCTAAACCCTAAACCCTAAACCCTAAACCCTAAACCCTAAACCCTAAACCCTAAACCCTAAACCCTAAACCCTAAACCCTAAACCCTAAACCCTAAACCCTAAACCCTAAACCCTAAACCCTAAACCCTAAACCCTAAACCCTAAACCCTAAACCCTAAACCCTAAACCCTAAACCCTAAACCCTAAACCCTAAACCCTAAACCCTAAACCCTAAACCCTAAACCCTAAACCCTAAACCCTAAACCCTAAACCCTAAACCCTAAACCCTAAACCCTAAACCCTAAACCCTAAACCCTAAACCCTAAACCCTAAACCCTAAACCCTAAACCCTAAACCCTAAACCCTAAACCCTAAACCCTAAACCCTAAACCCTAAACCCTAAACCCTAAACCCTAAACCCTAAACCCTAAACCCTAAACCCTAAACCCTAAACCCTAAACCCTAAACCCTAAACCCTAAACCCTAAACCCTAAACCCTAAACCCTAAACCCTAAACCCTAAACCCTAAACCCTAAACCCTAAACCCTAAACCCTAAACCCTAAACCCTAAACCCTAAACCCTAAACCCTAAACCCTAAACCCTAAACCCTAAACCCTAAACCCTAAACCCTAAACCCTAAACCCTAAACCCTAAACCCTAAACCCTAAACCCTAAACCCTAAACCCTAAACCCTAAACCCTAAACCCTAAACCCTAAACCCTAAACCCTAAACCCTAAACCCTAAACCCTAAACCCTAAACCCTAAACCCTAAACCCTAAACCCTAAACCCTAAACCCTAAACCCTAAACCCTAAACCCTAAACCCTAAACCCTAAACCCTAAACCCTAAACCCTAAACCCTAAACCCTAAACCCTAAACCCTAAACCCTAAACCCTAAACCCTAAACCCTAAACCCTAAACCCTAAACCCTAAACCCTAAACCCTAAACCCTAAACCCTAAACCCTAAACCCTAAACCCTAAACCCTAAACCCTAAACCCTAAACCCTAAACCCTAAACCCTAAACCCTAAACCCTAAACCCTAAACCCTAAACCCTAAACCCTAAACCCTAAACCCTAAACCCTAAACCCTAAACCCTAAACCCTAAACCCTAAACCCTAAACCCTAAACCCTAAACCCTAAACCCTAAACCCTAAACCCTAAACCCTAAACCCTAAACCCTAAACCCTAAACCCTAAACCCTAAACCCTAAACCCTAAACCCTAAACCCTAAACCCTAAACCCTAAACCCTAAACCCTAAACCCTAAACCCTAAACCCTAAACCCTAAACCCTAAACCCTAAACCCTAAACCCTAAACCCTAAACCCTAAACCCTAAACCCTAAACCCTAAACCCTAAACCCTAAACCCTAAACCCTAAACCCTAAACCCTAAACCCTAAACCCTAAACCCTAAACCCTAAACCCTAAACCCTAAACCCTAAACCCTAAACCCTAAACCCTAAACCCTAAACCCTAAACCCTAAACCCTAAACCCTAAACCCTAAACCCTAAACCCTAAACCCTAAACCCTAAACCCTAAACCCTAAACCCTAAACCCTAAACCCTAAACCCTAAACCCTAAACCCTAAACCCTAAACCCTAAACCCTAAACCCTAAACCCTAAACCCTAAACCCTAAACCCTAAACCCTAAACCCTAAACCCTAAACCCTAAACCCTAAACCCTAAACCCTAAACCCTAAACCCTAAACCCTAAACCCTAAACCCTAAACCCTAAACCCTAAACCCTAAACCCTAAACCCTAAACCCTAAACCCTAAACCCTAAACCCTAAACCCTAAACCCTAAACCCTAAACCCTAAACCCTAAACCCTAAACCCTAAACCCTAAACCCTAAACCCTAAACCCTAAACCCTAAACCCTAAACCCTAAACCCTAAACCCTAAACCCTAAACCCTAAACCCTAAACCCTAAACCCTAAACCCTAAACCCTAAACCCTAAACCCTAAACCCTAAACCCTAAACCCTAAACCCTAAACCCTAAACCCTAAACCCTAAACCCTAAACCCTAAACCCTAAACCCTAAACCCTAAACCCTAAACCCTAAACCCTAAACCCTAAACCCTAAACCCTAAACCCTAAACCCTAAACCCTAAACCCTAAACCCTAAACCCTAAACCCTAAACCCTAAACCCTAAACCCTAAACCCTAAACCCTAAACCCTAAACCCTAAACCCTAAACCCTAAACCCTAAACCCTAAACCCTAAACCCTAAACCCTAAACCCTAAACCCTAAACCCTAAACCCTAAACCCTAAACCCTAAACCCTAAACCCTAAACCCTAAACCCTAAACCCTAAACCCTAAACCCTAAACCCTAAACCCTAAACCCTAAACCCTAAACCCTAAACCCTAAACCCTAAACCCTAAACCCTAAACCCTAAACCCTAAACCCTAAACCCTAAACCCTAAACCCTAAACCCTAAACCCTAAACCCTAAACCCTAAACCCTAAACCCTAAACCCTAAACCCTAAACCCTAAACCCTAAACCCTAAACCCTAAACCCTAAACCCTAAACCCTAAACCCTAAACCCTAAACCCTAAACCCTAAACCCTAAACCCTAAACCCTAAACCCTAAACCCTAAACCCTAAACCCTAAACCCTAAACCCTAAACCCTAAACCCTAAACCCTAAACCCTAAACCCTAAACCCTAAACCCTAAACCCTAAACCCTAAACCCTAAACCCTAAACCCTAAACCCTAAACCCTAAACCCTAAACCCTAAACCCTAAACCCTAAACCCTAAACCCTAAACCCTAAACCCTAAACCCTAAACCCTAAACCCTAAACCCTAAACCCTAAACCCTAAACCCTAAACCCTAAACCCTAAACCCTAAACCCTAAACCCTAAACCCTAAACCCTAAACCCTAAACCCTAAACCCTAAACCCTAAACCCTAAACCCTAAACCCTAAACCCTAAACCCTAAACCCTAAACCCTAAACCCTAAACCCTAAACCCTAAACCCTAAACCCTAAACCCTAAACCCTAAACCCTAAACCCTAAACCCTAAACCCTAAACCCTAAACCCTAAACCCTAAACCCTAAACCCTAAACCCTAAACCCTAAACCCTAAACCCTAAACCCTAAACCCTAAACCCTA
>NC_141158.1:4145000-4227500 GCF_053477565.2 Lygodium microphyllum
TACAACTTGGCATTTGCTGTAATTTCTAGGAATTTGAAGATTTCCAGTCAGCCGGCTTTTGTAATTGCTCTTTTTGCATTTGATTAAGTGACATTTATCATGGCAGCTCATGGACAAAATGATGACTTCACTTATGTTTCAAATGAGGATAGATTGGATGGCAACAACTATTCTCTATGGTCCTTTATGATGAAAAATGTACTTGTTGCAAAAGGTCTTTGGGATTATGTTAGTGGGAAAAAAGTATGTCCTGGTGATTTGGCTTCTGCAACCCCTCCACAAGTAAGAGGTCATGGACAAAGGCAAAAGGATGCAACAGCAACCTCTCAACAAGCAGTAGGATGTGGACAAAGGCAAGAAGTTGCCGCACAACCACCACCCCAAAGAACAACTGCTCAAAGGGCTTGGGACACTAGGGATGCCCAAGCATTGTCACTTATTTCATTGGCAATTCAGCGGTTGATAATCCCACATATTCATTCTGCTACTTCTTCACAAGTAGCATGGCTTACACTTAACCACATGTTTGCTAGTTAGAATGAGGCACGCATTTCTTTTTTGAAAAATGAGCTTGAAAATGTGAAGATAAAAGAAGGTGATATGTAAAATCACCTTATTAAAATTCAAGACTTGCACGAGCAATTCATCAATGTAGATGAGTATTATTCTAATGCTCAGATGATTTCTACTACTTTGAACTCTTTGCCACTGTCTTATTTGGCCTTCCGCACTATATTGAATCTTACAATGCAGGTTTCTCCACAACCACTTACTTTTCTTCAATTGGTTAGCTTATTGTTGAAAGAAGAGCAAACAAAGAAGAATAGTGGTGCGGATGTAGTAGCTTCTGAACAAGATTTTGTGGCAAAGCAAAAAGGTAAGGGCAATCAACCCAAGAATGCTCCATACAGTTCTAGAAGTTCTAAAACTTCACAGAACAACAAGAAGCAGGGGGGCACACAAGCTAAGCACAAGTGCCATTATTATAAAAAGCCAAGTCATTATATCACGGAATGCAAGAAACGCATTGCAAAGGAAAAAAATAAGTCTGGGATGTCACATTTAGATACACCTTCTACTTCTACTACCACAGAGTCCGCCTCTTTTTTCATTGACCGTAACTGTTGTTTTTATACTTGCAATTATGATTCTTCTTAGGTAGATAGAGCATTCAACTCTATCGAGAATGCTAATATTTGGTTTTTTTACAATGGTACTTCTAAGCACATTATATCCCACAAGGATTTGTTTACTTCTATTGTTGCAGCTCCTATTGGCAAACTAGTACAATGTGCCAACAATGCATCTTATCCTGTTAAAGGCGTTGAAGAGATTGTTTTGAAATCCATTGATGGCTTTACTCTCCGTTTGCATGATGCTTTATATGTGCTAAGGGATAAAGAAGAATTTGTTGTCCATTTCTTCTTTCGTAAAATGTGGAATGCAAGTCACTTTTGATGATGACAAATGCATGGTCAGGGATAAGGAATTATTGACTATGGTGCTCACTGGCACATTATGTCATGAACTTTATAAGTTAGGTGCTCACTCTATTAATCAGTCAGTTTATTTGGCATCTACTCTTACTACTTCTATGTCAAAAACAGTGTTCTAGCAATGCTTGTATGAGGACAAGTGAATTATGGCAGACCGATGCTTGTGCAGCGTACTCAGATGATGCTAGAAGGCTTACCTCTCTTGGAGAGACCTCTTGAGTACATTTGTAAGGGATGCATTTTGGAAAAAATGCATCGATTTTCTTTCGCTCATGATGTTGCTTTCACAGCTAAGGCTAAGCTGCATATTGTGCATTCAAATATATGTAAACCCGTGCAAACAAAGTCATTGGATGGATGTTTTTACTTCATTACCTTCATTGATAACTTTACACGTTTTTTTTTGTTTTTTCATTTATTAAAAAGTCACAAGTGTATGATGCATTTTTTGCTTTTAATGCACTTGTGGAAAATCAATCTAGTTGTAAGATTGAGACTCTCCATTCGGATTGAGGGGGGGAATATATGTCTTCATTGCTGAATTCCTTTCTAAACCAAAAAGGTATTGCACATTTCTTTACTATTGCATATACTCCGCGACAAAATGAGATTACAAAAAGGAAGAATCTGTCACTCATGGAGATGGCCAGATGTATACTGAAAGCTAAGAAATTGCCACATGTTTTTTAAATGGAAGCAATTATGTGTGCTTGTCACGGTTTGAATAGGTACCCTACTAAAGCATTGAAAAATATTACACCTTTTGAGGCTTGGAACATTCGTAAACCTTTAGTTGGTCACAGTTGTACCTTTCGATGTCTTGCATATGCTCATATTCCCAAAGCATTGAGAAAAAATTTGGACAATAAGGTTGTCAAATGTATATTTTGGGGTATAATAGTGAAAGCAAAGGGTAGAAATTGTATGATCGTGTTTCCAAGAAAGTTTTTGTCAGTAGAGATCTGATTTTTGATTAAAAAATCAGAATTATCTCTTGCTAGTTATGACACATCAAGTTGCAAAAGATGTGTTTGAAGGGCTACTGAACATTTCTTTTGATGATACAGCACAAGCTCCATTAAATGAACAAAATGTTCAGCCAACTGCTCTATTAAATAATGCAGAAATTCAACATATAGCTAATCAAAATATTCAGCAAGATGTTGAACAACAGGTTCGACAAGAGCATGTACATAAGATGTGTTTGAAGGGCTGCTGCCCATTTCTTTTGATGATACAATTGAAGCTCCATTAAATAAACAAAATGTTCAACCAGCTGATTAAATAATGCAAAAATGCACCCTTTGGCTGATCAGAATATTCAGCAAGATGTTGAACAACAATTTCAACAAGAGCATGTACATAATCAGAAAGCTAAGCACATACCTAGATGGTATTTGCAAACTATGCAACACAATCATTTGAATGCTCCTCTTGCTGGTCGTACTCAAAGACAAACACGTCTACATGATTATGCTAATGCTATGGAGTTTGTTATGGCAACAAACACACATGATGATGATGAGACTGATTCTTTTGAGGATGCACAACAGAGTGTGCATTGGATGGCAGCAATGCAAGCTGAATATGATTCTATCATGAAGAATCAACATGAGATTTAGTTACATTGCATGTTGGGACGAAAGCCATTGGTACTAAATGGGTTTATAAACTGAAACAAAAAGCAGATGGATCCATTGATAAGTACAAAGCTAGGCTTGTGGCAAAAGGCTATGTGCAAAAGAAAGGCATTGATTATGAGGAGACATTTGCTCCTACATCCCGTTATCGGAGCGTTTGGGGTCGAAAGTCTACCGCGGGTGTAAGAGACAGCAGGGTGAAGGGAGATTCAGGGAGAAGAGTAGACGGAAGAGAAGGGGTTCGAAGAAATAGAAGATGTAGAAGAATACCACATAAAGAAATAGAAGTTGTAGAAGAATGTTCACAAAAAGAAATAGAAGATGTAGAAGAATACTCACAAAGATGAAGCCTGTCAATTTATTTCTGCATTATGAGAAGACAAATCTCTTGTACACAAAAACCTGCATAAAATAATACCTTCCTCTATGTTGCTTAGACCACCAATCTGATGCTTCCATTGGCTCCGAAAGGAGGGCAAAATACCACGATACCTAGATCACTCCTCCTTTATCTTCCACTTCACAGTGCTGTTCACTGTCTGAAAACAGCAATCACATATCGCATGATTTCGCCAATCCCTCTTTTTATATAAAATCCTCTCAAAATGGCTGAAATCTACCTACTTTCTTTTACATGTCATCCTATTCTAGAAGTTGTCTATAGTTCTTGGATTTTTACAAGATATAATATCTAAAATATCTAAAATTGGCTAAACTTGTCCAAAAATCTAATATTTTTGAACGATGGACACTAACACTAATGTCTAAAATGGCATTGGCTCTCTAGATCATTAAGAAAACCGCACTCTACAGTTTTTCACATGATATGCGCGTAGCGGCACGACATCCACCCCCTCCTAACCTACACATCCTCTGGCATTTGCCAAAGTCTTACGAATCTACAATGTTAGAAGAAGTATCTTCTGCCATGTCAATGTCTTCATCTTCTACATCTTCTTCTTCCATATTCTCATATTCATGCTCAATATCCAACTCCTTCAACTCATATGCTGAAGACTCCCTTCATTTGAAGAGCTTGATACGTTTTCGAGCCACTAGAATCCTTAGAGCTGTCCCATTCATCTCATTTAATGCATAGGTAACATTATCAAAAACAAACCTTACCACATATGGACCAAACCAACGCTTTGCCATCTTCCGGCTGGCACTATGTTGATTCTCCAAGCTGCTGTCATAAACCAGTACCTAGTCCCCTTCTTGTATAGCTCGTGGTCAAAGTTTGTGTCGCTTGTCAAACCTCTTCTTGTTCTTGATCCTTGCTATCTTCACCTTTTTCATGGCTGTGTCAATGTCTTCAGGCCTTCTTTCTAACTGTCTAATGCATAGGACTAGCAACTCTTCTATTTTTAAACCCTCTTCCCATGGTAGAACACTTCAAGTAGCAATAGTTTCCTCAATAGGCATGATTGGCTGCTGTCCATACATTAATTCAGCAGGCATATACCCTGTAACTGCACACTGAGTGGTCCTATCAGCCCACAAGGCAAAGGGTAACATTCTTGGCCATTCTTTCATTCTACCCTTGCATGACTTTGCTAATGCCTTAATGATAGGCTGATGACCTCTTTCACTTTTGCCATTTGCTTCAGGATTATAGGCTGAAGTTAAAGCTAGCTTAATACCCAATCATGAAAGGAAGTCACGAGCCCGTATCACCTGTTGTTGAGAAGCCCTATCTCCCAAAACACGTATTGGAGCTTCTCTCTTTTTGTTTGCATGCTTCCATAAATATTCATCTTTCAAGAAAAATCCATAAGCTTTTCTTTTAATCCTTTTGAATTCAGCTTCAGACCACTCAACCTTCTTTGTCATGAGGCTGAGATATTGGCCTATTTTCAGCCAATCATCCTCATACAACTCTTCTAAAAATTATGTTCTCACTGAAGCATAACAGAGATGATGCTTTTTCTCTATAAGCCCATCTCTTTTTCATGGTTGTAAGTTCTTTTCTTACTACTGAAATCCCTGTTACAACAGTTGTACCTAGAGTAACAGCATACTCATTCCCTGTTGTTACAAAGTTGTTTGCAGCACCTATCACATCATCATCTTCATCTTCCATCAACTCCTCTTTATCTTCAAAGCTTGCTCGTGAAAGCATGTCAGCCACGGGGTTTTCTTTACCTGCAATATGCTGAAAATCAGGGTTAAGTGACTTTATATATGCAATCCACTGTAACACTACATGAGCTCCCATAAAATACTCCCTATCACACTTAAGGGCTGTCACTACACCCCAAAGCTCTCTTTTAACTTAAGAATACCGTCGTTGCTGTTCATTGAGGACCTTTGCTCCAAACCGAATAGCATACCTATTCCCATCAGCATCATCCTGACCCACTACCCAACCAATGCCAATTGAGCTTGTATCCACGGTAAAAATAATAGGCTTCCCATTCTCATAATTTGCTCTCTTTAGTGTTGGGACTGAAATCAATAAGCTCTTTAACTTCTGAATTGCCTTCATATGTTGTTTTCCCCACCAACACTTTTGTCCTTTTCTCAAGAGCTGATATAAACTTTCAACCACATGAGCAAAATGTGGAATCCATATCAAGTAAAAGACACATGCACCCAAAAATCTTCTCGCCTCGGATACATTCGAATTGGTCTCCCGCATCCTGCTTATGGCATCAATTTTTACTAGTGAGGGCTTTCTCCCATATGGTCCACACATGTGTCCAACAACTAATACTTCCTCCACTCCAAAAACTGACTTTTCTCCTGACAGAGTTAAATGCACTTCTTCAAGACAGCTCAAAATCCTGTCATAATTAGCAATATGATCAACCACAAACATTCTACATCCTTGCTCATTCAACTCTTCATTCTTCTCATGGATATCACACCCTTTTATTGGCACATCATCAAGAAAGGGTAAGGTCAACTGAGGAATATACTTCCTCAAAACTTTATGAATAGCATTCATCATATGCGCCACTGAATTGGTTGCTTCTTGTGGAAGCATACACATCCTAACTAATCCAAGTGGTGTCTTCATGGTAGTGATATCCCGGTTTTCCAATGCAAGCTGGAACTGATCATATCCTGAATATAAATCTCCCATAGAGTAAATTGCCTTGCTTGCAAATGCTTCTACAAATTCATCCACTATCAAGCCTTATCCAACATTCCTTACCGTGACCTTATTAACTGGTTGTAAATCCTGTATAAACCTCAAAGAACCATTCTTCTTTGGAACAATGAGCCACTAATTCGAATATGGAGTTGAAGAGGGCTCCAAAATCTGCATCCTGATTTTCTTGTTCAAAAGCTCCAGCAACTTAAGCAAATATGCCCGAGGTACTAAAATAGGCTTTAAATTCCATGGCACATGAGTTACTATAAAGATCACCATAGGTGCAGCTATTGTGGCAGATCAACACATCCAATTTCATCTAGCTGAAATGCAAAGGCTTTCTCATGCCTTGCCAACATCTGCAAGAAACAAGCTCTTTCTATAGGCAAAAGAAAGCTTGTATCACCAATTTTTAGCTTTGGTAAAGTTTCAGCTATATAAATTTATGTCCTACTCCGTATGGATCCCGTAAACTAGACTATTGAGTCACTTTTTCAATCAACCCATCACTTTTAGGTGATAAAGACAAAGACACAGGCTTAATCTTCTTTGCAACAACTTTGTACTTTGTATCCACCCTTGCTTCAACCCTGTTTTGCAGCCCATAACATTCATGCTCATCAAACTCTTGAATGACTTCATACATCTCTAAAGTGTTAACATAAATAACCTCTTTTTCTGCCCTATTTTCAGCATTAATTGCTACAGAAATTTCAGCCACTATATCAACATCAATCAGCCCTGAAAATAGCCTTGAAATACCTTCATTTGCAGCCATCAAACCATATGTCTTCAGCTCTTTTTCAGCCCATCCTACATATTTCTTTCCAGCCCTGCACATAGCTGAAACTGCCAAGACTACATGCTGTCCATTCCTACAATCCAGACACAAACACAATTTCCCCCTTTCTTGGAGGCATAATTATCTTCCTAGAGGCACTGCCATAGCCTCCACTTACAACAGTGCTATTTAAAAACCCTTAAACTCTCATGCATTAGGTGGCATGGGATTATCTCGTAGCCTATCCTGATTGCAGGGATGATTCACACAAACAGTGAGAAACTCTATTGCCTTTGTATTGTCTTTACTCCGAACCCGAGCATATGAAGAACCATCATCCAAGGCTTTTGTTTCCAACCTTGATTCCGAAATATAGGGCTACCCCAAAATCACAAGATAACTACATGAATCTTGCACAAAAAAATGATATTCATCCCTAACATCTACAATAGTCATGGGTACATTTGAACAAGCTGCATAAAGATCCCTTGATGAATTGTTTGTTGCCTGCATGCGCCATCCCGGATCTACATCAATTGGCCAACCTCCATTCTCATACAGGCTGCGTGCCATAACATTGATTTCGGAACCATGATCCAAGGGAGCTATGCAAGGCATCTCTCTTTCTCCTACTTTAATAATCGTCTCTGTTGTAGAACGGGCCTAATGCGTTCATGAATAATGACTGCTTGAAATAAAATGAGCATCTTCTTTTTCATGTGCTTGTTGATGGACATCCCCATTATACATAGCCTTCTCTCTACCACTTAATGCTGCCCATAATACCATTTTCAGCAACAAGCTTGCTGTCTATACTTCCATTTAACCCCTTTTCAGCATCAGCCTATTCCAAAATAGCATAACATACATCATCATATTCCCTCTGAAGATGTTTCTCTATATCTTTGTCAACTTGCATCAATGCTTGCAAAACTTCACTATCAAACTTTCTTTTTCGTTTCAGCATATCAATGATTGCATCATGAAATTCACGCTTTGCGATTCCAAGAACTTCGCCAAGTGTGAATTCCACTCTACTACCAAGTATGAGATCTTCCAAGACTTTTTTAAGGTTTGTGGCAGTCTCAAGATCCGATTGCAACCTGTAACCTGGCTACTTGCCCCTTTTCTTCCCTTCTTGTTTCTTCTCTTGAGATGCATCCTCCATAACATGCTCAGGTATGGCTTTTTCAAGCTCTTTCCACTACTCCATTTTACTTCGTGTTATACGTTTAGATGGACCTTAAGAGGAAGGACCAACAGTATCCTCATCTCTTCTTCTCTTTTCTTCCACAAGAGCTTCTTGATTATGAACCTCAGCCAAATAAGCATAGGCTGAAAATGAATCCACTGGTGCACTCCATCCTGTTCTTCCTCATATACTCTGACTTGCATCAGCCAATTCAGATTTTGTTGTTTTGCCTTTTTCCATGCAATCTAATGCTTGCATCCAAACACGAGATTTTGTTTCAGCAATGCCTTCTTTATGAGCTTCATCAATCCTTCCAATTCTCAACCCATATGTGGCTGCATCTATGGCAACAAATGATGTCCTTGCAACCATATCTTCCAACCTCTTTTGCATGCCACCATTTCCAAAATTTGGCTCGATTGAAAGACCAATTTCTATTGCATGTATTTTCCATCTTTCCAAAAGACTATTCTTTTTACTTCTGCTTCACGGTAAGCTGTACAATCTCGCTTTTCATGCTGTAAACTGTCACACCAAATGTATCTTCTCTTGTATCCTTCTCTATACGGCCTCTGGTGGACTGTCGCCTAGCCCTTCTCTTCTACCTTGACATCCAACTTTTTGACCTTTACATAGATTTCTACCCAATTCAGCCTCAAATCACACATACCTTTGATTAATTCATCCACAGCATCACTTTTAAGAGCTGGACCAACAGGTATAGCCAATTGTTCTGCCATAGCTACAAGCGCCTTGGCTGCAATTTCAACCCCCTTTTGAGCACTGGCAAGTGTGGTGCATGTACCCCATCTTAATTTCATCCACTCTCTCTTTACTAACATATGCACTGCCTCAATTACATTAGCCCAATCTGATTTCAACCTTGTTTCAAAAGAGCCATCTTCTAAACGATCAGTCAACTTTTCCCGCAAGACAGGACCTGCAACCTTCAGAAACAAATCAATTTTTCGACTCTCCAATGATTGCTGCACATCGGCATCCAATTGCGCATACCGACTTTCAAATTTACGAAGCGAAGCTGTAGCAATCAATCCTTTATTGGGCTTTTCAATCCAATCTATAAATGTCTTTTTAGTTACCAATCCTACATCTTTCAAGGAAAACTCTTCTCTCAAAGCTTTCTTAAAAGCTGCCCAATCAGCATCTCTTCTATGTAACTCATCAATCCGATCATACAATGCATGCATGGCCAAACAAGAGAAATACCAACTCCATGCATATTGCGGTATCCCATTAAACAACATATTTTCTTCATACAATCGGATATAGGCCAAAACATTTTGACATTTAAACTGCTTCAATTCTTGTCCCACTACTTGCAATGCATTCAAGGCTAAGGAATCAATTCTTTCTGCTTCCTACCGAGTTTGCATCTGTTGTTGTAACAAAAACTATTGTATTTGTTGTTGCTATAACAAAGCGATTATCTGTTGTAAAGCATCACCACCACTTAAACTTGCAAAATCCCCCATCTTTACATACCTCTACTGCCGACTTTCACGTCGGGTTCACTACTGTCAGAGTGTTTGGGATCGAAAGTCTACCGCGGGGGTAAGAGACAGCAGGGTGAAGGGAGATTCAAGGAGAAGGGTAGACGAAAGAGAAGGGTTTCAAAGAAATAGAAGACGTAGAAGAATACTCACATAAAGAAATAGAATATGTAGAAGAATACTCACAGAAAGAAATAGAAGATGTAGAAGAATACTCACAGAGGTGAAGCTTGTCAGTTTATTTCTACATTCTGAGAAGACAAATGTCTTGTACACAAAAAAGTGCATAAAATAATACCTTCCTCTATGCTGCTTAGACCACCAATCTGATACTTCCATTGGCTCCGAAAGGGGGGTAAAATAGAAGGATACCTGGCCATAATTCTACCACATCACCCCTCCTTCATCTCTCCTTCATCTCCCACTTTGGAGTGTTATTCACTGCCTAAAAACAGTTATCGTGCGTCGCGCAATTTCCCCAATCCCTCTTTTTACATAAGATCCTCTCAAAATAGCTGAAAGCTACCTACTTTCTTTTACATGTCATCCTATTCTAGAAGTTGTCTACAGTTCTTGGATTTTTACAAGAGATAATATCGAAAATATCAAAAATTGGCTAAACTTGTCCAAAAATCTAATATTTTTGAACCATGGACACTAACACTAATGTCTAAAACAGCATTGGCTCTCTAGATCAATAAGAAAACCGCACTCTACAGTTTTTCACATGGTGTACGCGTAGCAACACGACACCATATGGCCACTATTAAGTGTATGGTTACATTGGCTGCCCATTATGGTTAGATTGTGAACCAGCTTGACATTAAAACTACATTTTTACATAGGAAACTTCAAGAAGAAGTGTATGTACAGTAGCCCATTGGTTTTACAATTAAAGGATCTGAACAGTCAACCAAGGGTTCATAAACAGCCCACTAGAGTTTACTCTTTACGTATACAAAGAGAGAGGATCCTTACTGGTCATCTATCTTTATGTGGACGATCCTCTATTCACAGGGACACATGCTAATCAAATTTCAGCATTTAAAAAAATTTTGTAGTAAACTTTTGATATGTCAAATTTGGGGCCTTTGCATTACTATTTGGGCATTTAGTTTATTCATGATGCTAGAGGCATTGGATTATCACAATCCAAATATATTGGTAAACTCCTTAAGAGATTTGGCTTCCAAGATTGCAAGCCAATAAGCACACTGATGGAGACTCGACTAAGCTGTCTTTGCATGATGACAATGATATGTTTGACATCCATACATATGCTCCAACAATTGGCTACCTCATTTATTTATGCAACATAAGGCCACATATTCAATTTGCAATTTCAACCTTGAGCAAATATATGCACACTCCTCGCATGTCACATTGGCAAGCTCTGAAGCGTGTTTTCGTTATTTGCAAGGCACCACGACTCTTGGATTGCTTTGTGCCAAGGGGAGCCGATGATTTAGATTGGACTCGTGATTTTGATTCTCATTACTCTACCAGTGGCAATTATTTCTTTCTTGGCTCTTCTTGCATTCCTTGGCTTAGCAAGAAACAATCCACTGTTGCCACATCATCTTGTGAAGCTGAGTGCAAGGCAATTTTCACTACTACAATTGAATGTCTATGAATGAGACGTTTGCTGACTGATCTTGATGTATCTGTCATGGAGCCTACTCCTTTGGTTACTAACAGTCAGAGTGCCATTGCAGTAGCACGGAACCCATTGTTTCATGCACGCACGAAACACATTGAGATACAATATCACTATGTCAAAGAGAGGCTACATACAAGGGATATCAGCCTGGTCTATTGTCCTACCAACAAGAATGTGGCAAACATCTTCACCAAAGCTCTTCCTTGCGACAATTTTAAAGCATTCCACAATGCTTTAAATTTAATCTCCTTTGGTCAATGACCCTTGTATATTGATCACGTATCACTCCAAGGGGGTTTGTTGGATTTTACTCATACCTACACTCACACAGGAGCGTTAGAGATTCACACATAGGACACTAGGGCACTTTTTACTCTCTGTACTAGAGGTTTTTTTCCCCAATCACTTTTATTTTCATCTGTGTATCTACGTTACACATTTTGGTCACTCACCGCACAATACACACATCTATGTATTAACGCACTTTAAGTCGCTTTCACAACCCTAAAGTCTAAGGGTTGTACTTTGTACTTTGTATTTTGCACTTTGTACTTCACATTCTATTATGCAAATTGTCGTACTGTGACCACTCCCTCTCTCTATCAGTCGTATACACTTCTTTCTGCTCCATTGTTATCCTTCAATCTTACATCAACAAGTTCGAGAACATGAGGAATGAGCTTTCTTCCCTCATCAGGATTATCTCTTCGCAGACTGTGGCCATAATTCTTTTAACTCAGCTACTCTCTCGAATACGATATCTTCTACACCAGCCTTCTTACATCAAGAACCCGTGAGACTCTTCTTTGGGAGGAGCTTGTCGCGCTTGTCTCAGAGCATGACGAGCGTCCGTAGGAGGTACCCATTGGATCCAGCTCCACAAAATTTTTCACTGTAGATACGGGAGGGGAGGAAGAAAAAAAAGAAGAAAACAAAGGCAAAGCCCAAGAAGGAGACATAGCGCATTCTTCAAGCTTTGACACACATTCAAAGAAGCCTCAGTGCCCACATTATGGAAAGGGTACACCCCCTGAGAAGAAGTGTTACAAGAAGTACCCTCACCTTCATTTAGGAGCAAAGGATGAAGCTACATCATCTGAGCCTTCCTCTATCTCTACACCAATTGTTACCCATGAGTCCGTGTTCCTTCATATCCATGTGTTGGAGGAGCCTTCTTCAACGGTTGACTCGTCTTCAGGAATCCCTTGGCTCATTGACAATGGTGCTTTGAATCATATGACTCCATAAGGAGATATACTATAAGACCTTCATCCATCTGAGAGTTTAGTCACTGTTGGTGACATCTCATGTGCCTATTAGTGGTGTTGACACTTTGCCTCTTTTATCCATCGAGCTCCGTTTCACAAGCTCTATATGTTCCGAACATGGGCTTCTCACTTCACTTAGTTTATGGCCTTACCAGGCTTGTGTAGATATGAGCGCAAGCTCAACCGCTGAGACCCACGGACCACTTATTGTTCAAGCATTTCAAGCGAGCACTAATGGCTATCTCTCACATAGCCAACGCACCATTCTTCTCTACAAGTGTAGTGAGCTTACCTTGATGCTCAATAGTGTTGCTTTCTCTCTCAAGCACTCCAATAGCTCCACGATTCTTGATGCAAGCTCAAACATCCTCAAACCTCCACCTCCAAGCTCCATCCTCCGTAGCTGCACGCGAGACAAGAGAAGAGAAAAGAAGAGGAGAGAAGAAGAGAGGAGATGGTGGAGAGCTTCACTTCCTTGATCCCTCACCCTCACACACTCACTCACTCACACTCCCTCCCTCAAGCACACACAAGCAAGCAAAGAGAAGAAAAGAAGAGAAGAAGGTGAGTCTCTTGTTGCCATACACCAAAGAATGAGATCTCGTTCACTTTTTAAACTTTACATACAAAACCCTAAATCCCCTTTGGGCGGTAATCCCCTTTTTACATGGCCGGCCATAGCCTAGGCCCTTTTTTCCATTGTTCTCCTATCTTCCTGGCAGTCATCCCCTTTTTACATGGCCGGCCATAGCCTAGGCCCTTTTTTCCATTGTTCTCCTATCTTCCTAGCTTCCTTCCTACCGCCCATCTACATTTACAATTTGCACGGGTCAAAGCCCGGCGCTCTTAAAATAAATCATGGTGCACCTTGTGCTCTTTTACAAAAGTATCAACTTGCGCTTTCTGTTGTGCGCCTCTCCTTGATTTAGGACTTTTTCACACTTTTTGTGTTTCCCGATTTTTCTTGGCATGCCTTCATTCTCCATTCCAGTTTTGCCTTGGCCTTGTCTTCTGCTTTAGATTTTCTGGATTTTCCACACCTTTTTTGTCTGAGGGTTAACACCTTGGTACCCGTTGTCTTCACTAAGCACACTATCTTTATTGAGGATTCTTCATCATGAGTTGTTTTAGTGACAGGTTGGTAGGAGAGTAAGCTCTACATGCTCCATTCCCCTTTTCTAATGCAAGGCCCTCCGAGCAATTGTCTATTACTGCACCCGTTGCAGTTGTCTATTATTGCACCCGTTTTTGCTTGTGCACCATCTATTCCACTCCCATCCCAGACCCTCTCCTCCAATGGTTCCCTCGTACCCCCCATCCCTTTCAAGGGGGACAATCTCAATGATGCAACTGTGGATTTCTTGGCCGCTAGTGTTTCAAAGGGGGCTTTCCAGGATCATGAGGAGCTTCTTCATTAGTGGTCTACATCAACAAACTTCATCGACATTGGCATTCTTCTTGCCACCCAAAAATCCGTTTCTTCTTTGGCCTTCAATCCATCCAAGATCTGAGAGGGGGTGTTAGCAGTCATGCTTGGTCATCTCCTACCTATGAGCCTCCAGCCTAAGTCGAACGGGGACATTATGAGCTCTGACATGCCTATTATGTGCTTTGACGGAGAAGGCAACTCATTCTACACCATATATTTCTTCTTTCAATCAAGTTTCATGTGTGTTTCTTGCATTTCCAGTCAATTTACAGCCCTTGCCGGTGCCTGCCTACCTCTAGACAGCCCAAGATACACGTCACTATTTGCCAGATTTTCCTCTGCAATCGGACTACATTTATTGCAGCCCCAAGTATTATTCAGCAAGTCGGCCAGATTTAGAGCCATTTATGGCAGGTCTGCCCTCACTGGCACTATCATCTTCTTCTATTCCTTGGCAGGTGCTTTGTTGGTTGCTAGAGTCTTCTCTATCTCCGGTGTGGACAATAGCCTAGATATTCTCCGTCTCTGTCACCGTTGGTGCTGCTGTCATCATTTCAGCCTGACACGGTGCCCTCACTAACGCCTCAGGCTGTGTACAAGGACTGATCAGTCCTCTCCTTTGTATTCAACATTCTTTTCAGTCAGTGCAGATCTCTCTCGAGATTGCACCGGAGGAGATAGGACTCAACCGAGCGTCACAGGACACAGCTGAGTGCACCGAATATGGCGAACACCTACTGGCGTTAGGGGGGGCACACGGACTGGCCATCCTCAACGGCCTCAACAGATGGCTCGGGTCGGATGCCCTCACATGCTTCCCACACAAGCACACGGCCAATTGCATCGGACGGGGGGCACATGGAGCACCCACACAGAAACTGGGAGCAAGCACAGTGGACTATATCCTCGGCCCTCTATCACTTATCCCCGACATCCAGTCCCTTAAAATATCACCTCGCCCACTCGCAGTGGCTGCTGACTATGCATACCTACAATTTGACATAACCTGCAGGTATGACCTAACCCCCCCAGCAAGCAACCCCCCAAGATTCCCCAGGTACCACTTTACCAGGCTAACTGCGAGCGCATACTCCGACCATCTCTATTGGAGCCTGCAAGAAATGAACCCCCACGCACCCCTGGAGGAGGTCACAGCACAGTTGGCAGGCACACTACACACCTCAGCTGCCGAATACTTCCCCCACACATCCCCCTCCCCCCACCCCACCCCTCCAAACAAGAATGTCCCACAGAATAGCTGGTACGACGCAGAGTGCAGGGAAACCCGGCTCCGTCTTCAACAGGACAAAGCACGGGGAGTACACACGCATAAACAGGCACGCTTGATCTTCCGTCACCTAGTGCGACGGAAGAAACGAGCCTACCTCTCCAAAGTGGAACACGAATTCTACCAGCTATTCTTAGGACAGGACAACAAAGAGGCATGGAAGGCGTTTCAGGAACCCCGAGCCTAGACGCCCATCACCTCCCCGGACACTTGGCACGCATATGCAACCTCACTATACCAAGTACCCAAGCAGCCCCAGCTACCCCGGCCCCCAGGGAGCAGACCCGGATCATCCACATTCTTCAGCACGGGGCAGGTTCGGGACGCCATTGACAGACTCCAAAATGGCCGTGCCCAAGACCACGAAGGCTTGGTAGCAGAGCATTTGACCCATGCTAGAGACATACTGGCACCTCTCCTAGCACAAATGTTCAACAGAGCCCTATGCGAAGGCTTCCCAGCCAGTTGGTCAGCCAACACCATAATACCTATCCTGAAGGCCGGAGACCCCATGGTTCCCACGAACTACCGAACAGTCATGGTTGGCCATGTACTAGCCAAGCTCTATGGATCCATACTGGACCATGAGCTGAGCAAGTGGGCAGAGCAACACCAACACCGAGCAGCAGGACAAGCAGGGTTTAGGAGGGGGTTCTGCACCCTTGACCATATCCTCACACTGAGAGCCATCATAGAGGAGGGCAGAGCGCATGGAAGACGGGTGTACTGCTGCTTCGTGGACTTCCGCAAGGCCTTCGACACAGTCCCATGAGCGAGGCTCACGCAGAGACTACAGGAACTGGAGGTACCAACCGAAATACGATGGGGGATACTGGCACTATACGAATCGGTAACGGGCCGCGTTCGGGCACCGGGAGGGCTGTCAAAGGAGATCACCAACACCATCGGAGTCAAGCAGGGATGCCCACTCTCGCCCACCCTATTTGGCCTCTACATTGATGAGATCTCAGAGTACATAGATAGATTGGGCGAAGTGGGATCGAGCCTGGGAGGGACACTGATACCTATCTTACTATATGCGGACGACATAGTCCTCATCTCCAGCACACCCGAAGGGCTGCAGCGCCAACTGGATGCACTACAAGCCTTCTGCCAAGACAAAGACCTAACTGTGAACCTGGGGAAAACCAAGGTCATGGTGTTCAACACGTCAACCCAATGGCTCCATCGGTTGGTACCCCCCTTCACATACGGTGGAGAAACCGTGGACGTGGTCCAAAGATACGTCTATCTGGGGATTACATTCTCTGGACCGCCATTTACCCTGAGAAAAGCCGCGGAAGATAGACTAACCCGAGGCTATGCAGCCCTCGGGTCAATGGAGAACCAATGTGCCCGCATAAAATTCCAGTAACCCCGTACAAAACTCTAGCTTTTTGACACCTTGGTCACACCAACCCTCTTGTACGGGGCTCCCATATGGGGGTCCAATCTCTACCACACGCGGAGGGCCCCACAGGATCAGCCACTGCCTGAGGAGGAGGCCACCTATGAGGGATGGGACCAGATGGAAAGACCCCTAGTACTTATGATCTCACGGATGATCCGAAGCAAGCCCTCCGTACCACACGAGATCATCCGCGCAGAGCTGGGGGCACCGCCCCTCGTGGCTGAGGCCCTCTTCCAGACCGTGACCTTCTTACGCCGAATATGGGACCTGCCCCGGCACCGGTACCCCAGACTCGCCCTGAAGTCATCCAAACAGCTAGCAACACAAGGGAACACTGAGTGCTGGTACGCCCGAACAGAGACCTGGCTACGGCTCCATGGCCTGCACATAGACCACCTCCCCCCACTACAATACAACCTAGACTACCCACACCTAGAGCTCAGCCGAGAGGAGGTAAATCGCATCACCAGAATGGATATCATCCAGACAGACACCGTCAGGACATGGGTGACCCCCACATCGGAACTAGGAACCAAGAAGGCTTTCTACCAAGAACACTTCCTGCATATCTCCTCGGACGGCTTCATCACCCGCCCAAGCTACATGGACACACACTTGTCTCACGGGGTCAGAAGTGCCATCGGACAGATCCGCACGTCCTCACACCAACTACGGGTCGAAACAGGCAGATACGGGGCCAACCCCCTCCCCCCAGAAGACCGAATCTGTCAGCTCTGCCATCTCGAACCAGAGACAGAGGAACACTATATCTGTAGATGCCCAGTGTACTACGAAATCCGGGGACGCTTCCACTGCCTATTCAGCGAAGGATTCGGACCACTCTCCAAGGTGATGGAATTCAAAGACCAGAGATGCCTGGGGCTCTTTCTACTGGAAATACGACGCCACAAAGACCACCTCCTACGAACCACAGAGCAAAGACAAGGAGCCACCAACCAACGCACACTCAACGACTTCTACCAAATACCAGCTACCCTCCCCACCACCGAGGCCCCACCAGCCCAACCGGCCTCCCGGCCCCCGGGGACCACCTTAGAAATAGCCACAACGAGAGGTAAAGCCCGGCGACCATGCCCCGCCGGCCCCCGTCCCCGCAGAAGACACTGGTTGAAGATACGAGGGATACTACGCCGCCATCGGAGGGCCCTGCCCCACCGCTTTAGCCTCTCCATGCTAGACCGACCCATGCGGGACATCTTAGGATGAACACCCTAGGAGCAGTTCCACACCGCACTGGGAGTACCTCTAGATTGTATCTAGTCCAGATATCATTTTGTACCTACTCAATTTAGTTCAACATAGCATAAATGTTAGCTTCACTGGGACTTTTGAAATCTCCCAGGCATTTGTATGCAACATTTTGGTCTCATAGGCCAACTTGGCCTATTGTAGACATTAATATAACTTTCTTTCTTTCTTTCTTTCTCTCTCTCTCTCTCTCCGTGTTCCTAGTTCTCTTCCATTGCACACACTCACAAATTGATTTGTCGATTCCCTTATATGTTCAGTTGAAGGGGGTGGGTTACACTGATCATGTTCCTCCGTGGTATTAGTGTGAAGGCTCCCTTATCCAGGGGCACTTTTTACCTTCTACTGCATAAGGATATTTTCCCATGTGAAAACCCATCATTGGAGGTGCGGTACATTAGTACCTTAGGGATTATACGTTCATCATCATTCTCCTTTGGCCCTCCGCCTATCTAGGATCTTGGAGGGGGTATTAAGCAAGTGTGTTTCATGTACAGTCATCTCTCTTGCTTGTGAGCCTCAATTTAAGTTAACCATGGACATTAGGAGCTCTAACATTGTGATTGTCAATCATTTTATATGTTTTAGACACTTCACATGGAGGGTACATCAATGCATTTCGTTTTGGGAACTAACCATTTTGGTTAGTTGGACAAGCTGTCTTGGGGTGCCCGCGTATTGGGCCTAGCCACTTGTATACCAGTTGTGGCCCCAATTTAGATATAGGCAGTCCATTCCACTCGTTCATTCATCCATCATTGATCCATCTGGTCAGCTAACTCTCCTCATTCTTCTCTCATCCCCTTGATACCATATGGCCCCTAAATTTACGCCCAATGCTATGTGTTGGGGCTGACCATTGCAGCCTTGTATCTTTCAGCCACCAATCAATTTGTTCCTTCTTTTTGGTCTTTCATTCATTCTCCTTCTCTAGAGTCTATTCGTTCCAGGTTTGCTTCCCTTTCTACTGAGCACTCTCACAAGATCACTCCCAACTGCTGCATTTTGCCACTGGAAGACTGTCAATTGCTGTGTTTTCTACTTCAGCACTCATCTTTCATCTCCAGCTGCTGACACAGTCATCTCCCAGAAGAAAGATGGAACTCTTCGGCTATGCATTGACTACAAAGGGTTGAATCAATCAACCATTAAGAACAAATATCCTATTCCAAGAATAGATGAACTTCTTGACTATCTTCAAGGTTCGAATATCTTCTCTAAGATAGATCTCAAGTCTGGATATTATCAGATAAGGATCAAGGAAGAAGATACCCTGGAGGCTATGTTTTTCGTTTCAAGCTGTTGTCCAGCATCATCATCCTACATTTGCTGCAGTCACCTTTTCCCAATCATCTCCACATGGCTGTGCTTTGGCTGCCAGTTCCTCCATGACATCATCTATTGCATCAATTTGCCCACAGCTGATGCGCTTTCATCACCCTCAGGACTGGTCTTCTGCATCAACATCATTATTGTTAATTTCGCTGTACTCGGATCCATTCTCGAAGGACAACGCTCTCTGAAACTCTCCCTCTAGTCCACTCCCATGTGAAATAGTGACCGTTGGACACTCTCCACTCTCCCAGACGTCCCCAGATCTATATCACATTCATCCATTCATTCACTACTTCTTTGTTCTTTCTTTTGTTTTCTTCTCTGAATTCATTGCATTTCAGTCATGTTCATACACCCCTTGTTCTTTCTTTTGTGTTCTTGTCTGAATTCATTGTGTTTCACACATGTGCATACAGTCCAAAAGTTTCTATGTGCAAACCCCAGCATATCTTCACATGAGCTTCCCACTAGGACTTACCACCCCACCATCCATAAATTTAGGACATACTTGAAAGGTGTCAAAGCTCTCTCCCAAAGCAATGGACTTAACTATTGGACCTCATCTAATAACATACCACCTTCACACAACATTGCACATTTGATGTCAACACCAGAACTAACCAACACTGCCCTCTTAACGGGCTAACACTAACCTCTTAGCAGCCAAATGGTTGCCCCCCTGTTTCCCCCTCCCCCCCCCCCCCCCCCGTTTTTTGCCAGCTTCATTCAAAGCTTCACAAACCAAGCACTGGTCCTGGTGACCCTTAAACCACCACAATTACTCTGAATTCCAACTACAGCTGCTTAAACATGCAGATATATATGTATGCATTTTTTCATGTGCAACACGCATGGTAAAACATTCTCGCACTTAGATTTTATAACATAATCTTTCTCATAAATACTGAGTGAAACAGTGCTTGTTACCCACACACACACACACATATTTAGGAAGACACTAGCTCTTTTGAGAAGAAAATCAATGGAGTTTTTGGAAAACAAACCACGTTTCAGTTCTTCATCAAACTTCTTGAGATACTTATCCAAGCGACGAATGTGGCTATCAACCTGCAATTCAAGAGAAATAAACATTGGGACCCTACAAACAAAAAGTTTGTATAAGAACATTCTGTCTTCCAATTCGATCTGATAACAATGACCTGCAGACTTCTTGTTTAATATCTATATAACCCCCTTCAAAGTGAGCATAAGGCTATTATAGTATGATGTACCATGTTATATGTTTGAGTTGCTAAAGCAATCTTTTGGTTGGCAATATTTTCACACTTCTCACTTGCAAGTTCCACTTTACTCGAAAATCTCAAGCTTGAACAATATTGTGGCATGTCATCAGACTCCAATGCATTTTTTGTGTCCTCCAACTCCTGTTCGTACAACTCTTCTAACTGCTTCTGGCACTCTAAACACAACAATAGTATGTTTAGGCATCTTGTATGACATGACTAAAGTAAACAAGAACATTAAGTGTTATAACTAACCAGCTATATCAAGATCCATTAAGAAATTCCTTTATGATGTTCACCCGATTTCAGAGCTACCTTTAGGCCAGGACTTAATTGGCTTGTTCTTATTCAACTATGCAAGATAGTGGTGGTTCCATATAAAATTATCCACTCCCCGCTTGTTTGAGTTTTGACCTAGAGACCATGGCATTCAATATTACAAATGTATCCTATAAATTGGCTTCATTTTCTTTTATAAAGCTCAGGATAAACAAAGTTGGTCTGATTCATCAACTGGTGAGATCAAGGATGCACCTCAAGTTTACTTTATGGCATTAGTGTAAGTCTGCACATCCAAGTACAAACTATGCATGCAGAGAAATACAATGACCATCCACAGTGGATGGCGCTGCATATGTTAAGACAAGTGAAGGGCTACAAAAAACCATCTGAGGCAAAACTCTACAGCATGTTTTGGTCAATGCCGAAATCCACACTGCAGATGTTATCAGTGATCTGGATCCCAGAACAAGTCAAATAATGCCGGATACAAATACCAAACACATATTTTAACACTATTAGGGATCAATTTGATGGTTAGATTATAGTTAAAACACACTGAAGTAATGGGTTGTCAATCAGGTAAAGCTGACACCACTACATTTAAGGCACTAAGCTGACTTCTTCCTCTTACCAATGTAATGGTGTAGTTCCTTTTGCTTCTAAGTGAATCAACTGCATGTCACAAAACCAAAAAGTTATAACTTATGCTAAGTAATAAGAGGACCTGAGGCTCTACAAAAGACACCCATCACTCCCACAAAAGCTATAATGTTGCTCATCCCATCCACACAGACTACCATGCCATCTGCATACTCCACATCTAAAACATCTGCAATGAAAAGCCTGCCTGTCTATCAGAAGAAAACTGATGACCGCTGCCGCAAAAGAAAGAGGAAAGGAGCAAGAGCTCTACCTACCAGACCTATCATTGGAATTCGAATCTCAACCCCCTGGCACTATTGCAAGATCTTAACCATGACCTGGAGAGTGCAACCTATCTAACCTGCTGCTGTAGAATCCCATCCTCCAAAAACTGTGCTCTACTCTATCATAGGTCTTCACATGGAGAGAATAAACACAAGACATGTGCTCTTGTCAAGCTTAATTTGGGGTTCATATAAAGGACTCATAAGCAAACTCTTCAAAACAAATGAATGCTCAGATGAATAGAATGAAAATGGAAGTATGAATACAAGTCTGGAGAACCTTTGCACAAGTGAGGTATGAAAAACAACAAATCACCAAAGGCTTCATTGGATCGTCTGAAATACAGATTGTATTCACAAAGAGAGAGAACCAATGCCAACTGCTGAAGAGACCGAACCACCACCCTCTATGCTGAGCCTTCACCTCGATTAAAAGAGGGGGTCTGAGCTGGCAGAGCCTAATGAAGTCATAGATGCCATAAATAACCAAGTAGAGCAAGGTAACCACAAAACATTTCACCCCTGAAAACACCTCTCTCTTGAAACATTGTGTTTCAGCCTGAAATATCTCACCCCTAGGTATGTCCTAAGTGAAATATTGCATGAAATGCACAATAACACATTTAAAGTACTTATGTTCAGCAAATTGGTAACAGGAATTGGATTGAAATGTTTCACCAGTCAAATGCATTTAGCATTTCAACCTTGGTGAAACATGTTTCATGGTTATCATGGTAGAGTGTGCCTTCAACAGGTAAGCAGGCAGACAGCACTCAATGTTGTAACCATGGATTTTTTCCATGTGTTACTATACGTCAAACGCATATGGGTACCAAAGTATGAAATATGTATGGTTCACCACCCCTAGCTAAATGGTACATGACCTGTGATGTTCCATACTTTAAAATTAAGCATATGAAAATTTATGATCTTCATACTAGAATATAAAGTTTAAACTTACATAGTTTAATGGGCATAAAAACTAGTGCAGATGTGTTTTTGGCACATGCAACAAGTTAAATGGCATTAAAAAACAGTGTTCAACACTTTTTTATTTTTCCCAAGACCAAGTATGTTATCAATATCATACTTTTCAATAGCAACTTTTTAGAAATGTTTGTTATCTGAAGCATACATGTTTGAAAATGAACTATGGATGTAACTGAGCACCAAATCTTTATTTTTTATGCCCAACAACAACACAGCAAAGGAGGACTGAAAATCCAACAGTCTAGCACAAAAAAGATGACATGGCAGGCTGGAAACCTGTCCTTCAATGCAGAAACGTCAGCTTGGAATTCTAAGACAGTAATGCCAACAGTCTGAGAAGTTAGGGAGGCAGCAAAGGCAGCAGCAAGGACAGCTGGAGTGGCCCAGACAGCCACCTGAAGCCGGCATCATGCAAGCCTCAAGGGCTCCTTTGTGTTCATTAGTGGTGGCCATCAGAAGTGGATGCGACAATGAAAGTGTAGAAAACTGATGTAATAAACTGCATAGCACAAGAAAAAAGAGAGAAGACAAACACTACAAAAGGAAAAGAAAACTATAATAGCCCCAAATTTGATATTGGCTGGCTGACCTCTTGAATTTCCCTGATATTCTTCAATTTCAACTGCTGGGATTCAAATCCTAGGCCTTCCTTTCTTATCACACATCTCGAGGCAACTGCCAAAACCTAATTCTTCTGTAAATTAGGGTTTACAGCAATCTCCACCTTTGATGACTCAAATGTAATGGTTGCCCAACCATTTAGCCAATCCTAATTCTCTCTCCATTCCCCAACACCTTGTCATCCATTGTTATTTACACTCTACATGGAGGACACATCAATTCATGGACTGCCTTTCTAGCTCGTCAGTTGTGCTACTATGGGGCCCTATTAGCAGCAATTGCCTATCATCCAAACACTTTTCCCGCGGTTCACAACCCCCTTGGTTAGGGTTAGGCAGGCAGTCGGGGGTAACTGAAGCTGCCTCTCCCTTCAGGCTTCAACCTGAAGTATTTAGATATGTTTTCCTCCTTTAGTTCATTGAGCAAACAATGCAAACAGTGCTTTCTAACTGTTACAAGCACAATCAAATTCCAATGGTCGTTTGGCTGGCAAACTGTTAAGGAGTAACTCCTTTTCCTCCGAATGCAACCCGCATTCGATCCGGAATCAATTGCAACTTGGCAAGATTCCTATCATTCTTGGGTTAGGGTCATACCCTTCCAATACATCAGGTTTCCAAAGTTATTCAACTTGTTCTTTATCAATGTTGGGACCTAGGACCTTGAGGTATTAGTTGGTGCCAGAGCATTGGTCTAGGGGTGCACGATGACTGCCCAAGAATCTGTAGCTAATGATTATCTTCCTTGGGAGCCCAAAGGGCTACCCCAAACGCACATGAAAAATAAGGTTGAAGAGTACTCGCATGTCCCACCACACAACCCCCAAGTCAACACGATGAAGACTATGTGTATAAACACGTTGAGACCCTCCGCTTCCCCCACATGGAGTATCACGAGGACCTAAAATTTTAATGCTTTGCTTAGTATTTGATTAAAAGTTAATCAAATGTGCAAAGGTGCCTTACAAAATTGATGTGTACGAAGGTTCCAGGTTGTTATGCTTATCATGTTCCTCCAAAGTTTTGGTGTGAACACTCCCCTATCCATGAGTACTTTTTACATTATAGCTGAAGAAGGGTTTTTTCCACATGCAAGCACCCATAAATGGATGTGGTGCTTAGTACCTTAGGGATTGTACTTGAACATCATTCTCACATAGTGAATATAACATTCGAGCACTCCTCTATTGTTGTTCACTTGTTCACTATGAGTATGTGTATGTGCGTGCTTACGTGCTGCTGAATCCTAACCTAACAATGATATTAGAGCCATATCTTTCAACCTTCACCTGAGCTGCCATTGAGCCTCATGCTTAACTACTCTCCTCCTTGCCAATAGTTCATGACTGCCTCTTGTCGTCTGACAACTTAAGCCACATTACTAGTGCAATCACCATCTCCCCACCTGCCCGAGTCAAATGTGCACCCTGCTACTCACAATAGACCCTATCCCATCACTGACAACCTACTCGTTTACAACCATGAGTTGAAACTGTCTGTGTTGATCAGTTTGTCCTCACGTCTACTACAGCAATTATCCCATCATGCTCACCAACAACCTGCAATAGAGGTCAAAATAACCCAAACAACCCCTATTTCACATGTCATCGACCTACGCACGCCCCAACAATTCACGTTCCGTCAACCGATATAGTCATTCTATCCTATGCACATGTTTTCACAAATCTGCCCTACATAATATTATTAAAATATTCTTTGCCTCTAGCCTTGATCACCATTAGCTCTATAAACAAACTCATTTTCACCCATAGCCCTCTTAGCAAGCTCAAATTTAGGGATTTTCATAGCTGACTCCAATTCTCACTCAATTTCATTTAAAATTTTTAGGACCTTTGTTTGAAACCCCCCAAATTTCACCCAAACATTGGGGACTTTGTGTTCAATGTACAAAAATTTCACAATTTCATGCCAAAATTTTGAGACTTTTCATCTTCAAGCCTAAACTTTCACAAATAAATTTGGAGCTTTTGTGAACCAATCACACCTTCTACACCAACATTCACAAACATTTAAGCCTTTTCAACTACAAACTCTTCTTCACCATCATCAATTTTGCAAAAAATTGTAAGTTTTTTTGCCTTTCTTTGCTTTATTTTTATATTGCCCCTATATTTGTACTTTGGACAGCAGCTGGTCACAAACACCAGCAATTTACAGCAAGGAATGGCAAGGCAAAATAATTTACTCAATATGTTTGGGACTCCAATAAATTGGATCTATCACAAGACTGTGACAACTAGTACCTTTTTATTGATTTCTTTATTACATATTTTATTTGGTTTTTCTTTTTGGAAGGATCCCTCTTGAAATCTAAACGTCTGAGTTGCATGGCCAGTATGTGAAACAGACAAGAATGTCTAGTGAGTCAAGACTGGACAGTTAAGGTCCAGTACAAGTCTGGAAAAGACTGATGGCACTGTAGATTGACAAGCCTGGAAGAGACTTGTCAAAGTGTATATGGACAAGTGTGTTGAAGAACAAGTCTGGAAGAGACTAGTTCAAAGTGAAGATGGACAAATCTCCAAGAGATTAGTTCATGTGGGGTCATCAGTGGAAATTCACTTTCAGTTGAGCTACATTGCAAATTTGAATGTAGCCATAGTCTGCAAAGATGGTCAGAAGACTAGTGGTATGCAATGGAAGCAACTCCTAAAATTTAGGGAGTTACTATTTTTGGACCTCAGAATCTATTCACGTCATTATCTTCGTTTTTGCACGAGGATCAATCCTCTGGTCTGTGTCGAGGTCAAATTCTGCACCGAGCATGGAGAATTTTAGACCGGAAGGCTAGAACGGGAAATATCTTACAGTGCTGCCACTTGGCACAAATGTGTGCACTTGCCTCTTTAAAGAGGGCTGGCGTGCAGTTTTTGGGCTGAAAGGGGCTCATTTGAGAAGGATTGCTGCAGATGGAGAGCTCATGAGAGCTGGTCTACCTTGTCTATGAAGCATAGAGGGCTGAGCCTGCCTTCTCTTCTCTCTCTCTCCCCCTAACAGTATGGTTATGCTGCAGAATCAAGGGCCTTTCTTCTGATTCAGGTACAGCTGTGTGGAATATGCTGTTTTTGCATGAGGCAAGAGCCTCTTTTCTCTAGGAACAGGAGCAGTTGTTTTCAGTTCCCAGCAGGGACAGGTGAGGGTGTTAACCTCACCAAGCAGGTGTCTGAAACAGCACCAAATCAGTTCTGATTCTGGACTGTTCAGAGGTTATTTCAGAGCCCAAATGATGTCAGAATCAAGGGGCACTTGGCCCAGATGATGCAGAACAGTACAGGGATCAATATAAACTGAAAACAGGTTTCAGAACAGGTCTGAACCAGTAATTACAGTGGGCTGAATAGTACAGGGAACAGTATGAGATGTAAACAGGTCTCAGAACAGGTCTGAACCAGTAATTACAGCAGACTCAAATGGTCAAATCTGCACTCCAACCAGAAGTTTCAGACTTGGGCAGAGTTTCCCCTCCTGGTCAACTTGATTTGGGTCAGTAATTGTACTGTTATGCTGCCAAATTTCACCCAGAATAGGTGAAAGACAGCCCATTGTACTTTCCCTCTTTTTGAAAATAAAGAAATACCGCAAGGGGCGCCTAACTTAGGGGCCAACAGGGTGTCTGTGTGGCAACAGGAGCATTCTAGCTTCCTGTATTTCTTCTTGATTCTGTGTCTTTAAGTTCAGGTAAAGTGGACAACTGTAAATTGGGTGAAAGCATTTTTGTATTTTGGTTGTACACTACCGCCCTTTCCAGTGAACAGGCCGGTTTCATGGTTCCGTTGCCGAGACCGAATCACTTTTTCCCTAAAGAGTGAGCCAGGGTTTGTTTGGGTGTAAGACACAAAATTGTGCATTATGGCTGATAGAAAGGAAGACACCAGAGAGGAAGCGTCTGCATCACAAGAGATCCCTGTTGTTCATGAGGTGGGAGAGTTTTCTAGACCTCCACAGTTTGTTACTCCTTCTGTTATGGTTGAGCCACAAGTTCTTACGGCTTCTTCTATGGATGAAGACAGTTTCAAGACTCAGTTAGTTGCTGCTCTGAGTATGTTTACTCAAGTGATGCAGAATCCAAGGTTTTTGGCATTTTTGCAGCCTTCCCTCCTTTACAGCAAGTTGGGCAATCTGCAAAGATTTTGGATCCAATAGAGGTCCAGGATAAGGGTAAGCATGCTGCAAATTCAGTGGAAACACCGAGGCAGCTTGCGGAGTCAATGGAGACTCCAAGATTGGTTCCGACTGTCCAGGAACAGGTGGCGGAAACGCTAGTTACACATGCATTGCCAGTTCAGCTCGCCATTTTACAGCAGCCAAATGTTGGCTTAAATGGATACGGAAACAGTTTTCAGGCTTTACCACAGGTTTTCCCACCAACCTCTGTACATCCTGGGTACTTTGGAGGTGGATCTGTATTTCAGAGTATGGCTGGTTATGCGCCTGGAAACCAGATTTATGTACCAGGAACAGTGTTTGGGGGTACACAGGGTTTTATGCCAAACCTCATGTATGGCAATATAGGCATGCAGCCTGGATTTCAAGGAGTTCAGGGCAGTTTTGGCATGCCACAGGGCACTTTTGGTATGGCTGGTTATCAAAATCAGCAAGCAAGTATTGCGTCTACAAGCCCTGTAGTCAGTGGTCCGGCAACTCCTATGCCACCTGTTAGTGTTCCTATGTTACAGGCATATCCTACGGATCCTTTGATGGCTCATGAGAAGCCAAAGCCATACAAGGAAGGTGGTGCAGCCGTACAGTTTGACATCTTTCGAGGATTTGAAGATAGGACTAAGGCTCTTTCTTTCTTCCAGCAGTTTGATGCCGCATTTGCAGGAGGGAACTTTACAGAGCCTTCTAACGTTCGGAAAGCTGCCACTTTTCTTAAGGACAATGCTAGCCAGTGGTGGAGTACACTGTTGATGCAAGGACAGGCTCCTGCCACTTGGACTTACTTTAAGCAAGTATTTGCTTCTGCTTGGTTGACCAATGAATTTGAGATTGATGTTATGCCAGCTTGGCACAATTTGGATGCATCTAAATGCAAGGATCTAGAAGACTATAATAAGAAGTTTTGGAAGGCTTTGCTTCTTGTCACTTCTTACAGGGTTGTGCCATTGACTGAGCAGATAGAGAAATATTGCTGCGAGCTGCCCAAGGAACTTCGGAATTATTGTACAAAGACAAAGGTCACCACTTTGACTCAGTTAATTGAGAATGCTACTACAGGAAATGCATTATTGTTGGGACAGTCAAGTGGTTTTGGGGGCAGCATTAAACAGGACAAATCTGAAAAATTTTCAGCAAAGAAGCCATTTGGTAAACAAGTTTACCAGAATTCTCAAAGCACAGGTAAACCTTGGCAGTTCAAGAAGAAACCAGCCAAGTCCTTTGGACAGCAGTCAAAGGACCAGAAGAAACCTTTTGTGTGCAAGTCTCTTGAAGAGAGAAAGGCTTTAATGGCTGAGAGGAAATGCTTTATCTGTGATGAGCAGACTAGTCATATTGCGTCTAACTGTCCGGACAAGAATAAGAGATCAGTTGATGATGATAAAGAGGACAGGAAAGGAAAGAAACCCAAACCTTCAGCAGGTTTAGTGCCAGATATGCTGGGAGACAAGCCACACTCGGATGCTAATGAGCTTTGCAAAGCTTGGGGTAAAGTTAGGGATCAACATGTACTTATTTTCTTTGATCTTGGAGCTAAGGCAAACTTTATCTCATCAGAGTTGGCTTCTACTTTGGGCATCAGAGCAAATGAGATGGGCTACACAGCAGAGGCAGGGTTGGCATGTCCTGGCCACTCAGAGTCTGTGACACCCATTCTTGGAAAGCTGCGTCTTCATGTACAGTCTTATGTTGATGCAGAAGAATTTTATATCATGCCACTTGAAGGCTGTGATGTCTTGTTGGGAATGCCATGGATGTTCAGAAAGTGTGGTGTGTTGGATGCCTTTAACAAGACACTGACTTTGGAACATAGGGAAAAGACTCATGTGCTTGATGTGAAGCTTAAAGGAGAGTCTATACCTGTTGTATCGGCTTCTACCATTACATCTGTAATAAAGAATCATCTTTCTGCGTACTTGATTTTTGCACGTGATGTCAAGGATAATGATGAGTCAAATTTATCTATGTTAGATAGAGACAGGTCTGCTTTCTTGTCTCAATTCAGTGATTGTTTTTCTGACTCATTACCATCACAGTTGCCACCAGAGAGGTCTGAGGATCATGCAATAGATTTGGTGCCAGGCAGTAGCCCACCAAATAGACCTCCATATAGGGTTAGTGCAGCCCAACAGAAAGAGATATTGAGCCAGGTGAATGAGTTGTTGGAAAAAGGGCTGATTCAGCCAAGTTCATCTCCCTTTTGCTCACCAGTGCTCTTAGTGCAGAAGAATGATGGCTCTTGGTGCATGTGCATAGATTATCGAGCGTTGAACAAGAGCACCATCAAGAACAGGTTCCCCATTCCAAGAATTGACAACATCCTTGACCGTTTGGAAGGAGCGTCAATTTTCAGTAGGATAGATTTGAAGAGTGGATACCATCAGATCAGGATTAAGCAAGAGGATGTGCATAAGACTGCATTTAGGACCGCGTTTGGTCCCTATGAGTTCTTGGTAATGCCATTTGGACTTACTAATGCTCCTACTATGTTTAATTGAATGATGGACAGGATTTTTCGTCCATACAAGCAGTTTGTTGGTACATTCCTTGATGACATGATTGTCTTTTCAAAGAAAGAACAGGAGCATAGAGAACACTTGAAAGCAGTCTTTGATGAGCTTTGCAGTAATAGGTTGCTTATCAATGGCAAGAAGAGTGAGTTCTTCTTGGAAGAAATCCAGTTTTTGGGGCACATAGTGTCAAAGGATGGTGTCCGAATGGATCCTACTATTACCGTGTTTCCGACCGCGTTACCGCAGCACAAAGGAGCGGAAACTGGGAAGAAGGGAAAATAGCAAAAAAGGTGCAGAATAAAAGCAGAAAAAGGCACCTTGACTGGCAACCAATCCCTGAAAAATTCAAATGTTCGGACACGACCCTCAAGAGGCTTCGGTGTCGGGCCACGGCAACGAAAGAGGAAAAGGCGCACCATTAAAATGCGGAAGTGCCCCCGAATCTGTGTAAAAGAGTGCCAGGCTCGTTCCTGTGCAAAGTGTATGCATTAGTGGAAATAGGGTAAATTAGAATGGTGGGAAATGGGAAAAAGGGCCTAGGCTACGGCGGCCATGTAAAAGAGGGAAAAGGGAATGATCGCCCAAAAGGGATTTAGGGTTTTGTATATAAAGTTGAAAAGTGAATGAGAAGCTCATTCTTTGGTGTGTGGCAAAAAGAGTCTTCTTCTTCCTCTCCTCTTCTCTCCTTCTTGCTTATGTGTGCTCTTGAGAGAGGGAGTGTGAGAGCGTGAGAGAGTGAGTGTGTGTGAGAGTGAGGGATCAAGAGGGTGAAGCTCTTCACCATCTCCTCTTCTCTTCTTCCCTTCTCTTCTCTTCTCTTCTCTTGCACGCGCGGCTATGGAGGATGGAGCTTGGAGATGGAGAAGGCTTGAGGATGCTTGAGCTAGCATCAAGAATTGTGGAGCTACCGGAGTGCAAGAGAGAGAAGGGTACTCGATCGGGCATCAAGGTAAGCTCACAACACTCGTAGGATCGACGGCACGTCGGCTAGGTGAGAGATAGCCATTAGAGCTCGCTTGGAACACTTGAAACAATAAGCGGTCCGTGGGTCTTGGCGGTTGAGCGAAAGCTCCCACATTTTGGTTCCGTTGCCAAGACCAACGGATTCAAGCTTGAGCACTTGCGCGCCTCACATCGAGCATCGAAGTAGGGTATTCATCCCCGAAACGGAGCTTGAGATAGGTAGGAAGTTGGGTACTTTTAATCTTCGGAACAAGTAAGTATTTTGGGATATTATGGTTGTTTGATGATTGGAAAGCATGGAGGATCTATTTCAGTTTTTTGCCTTCGATTTTTGTTGCATTTAGCGTAGGTTAGAGTTAGGAAATCGAATCAGAAAAGGGTAGGGTTCACTGTTTCAAAACAGGGCAAAAACAGGGAAAAAATCGTGCAAAATGCGCAAAATGCTCGCTAATGAGGCCTACGATCGACAAGAGAGTGATTGGGGGCATCAATGCCACAGCTGGGAAGGCATATAAGAGCCAGGAGGCCAAAAGGGAGCTCATTTATGCCATTTCAGTGTGAGAGAGAGAGAGAGAACGCTAGAGAGCCCCAAGCCGTGTGATTCGATCGCATCACCGACGCACTCACCGACCCATTCAGGTATATGAATCCCTTCCTCAATCCCCCTAGATAGGATCTGGAGGGTTGTGCTTGGTATGATTATGTAAATCCCAAGAATCGATCGAAATCAACATCGCGCTGTCTCCGTCGCGTCGCGTTCAGCCCGTCCGAGCGGTTGCTTCTGGGCCGAGTCCCAGAATCGGCCCTCGGCCCTTGCCATTCGGCCACTCGGCCCGGAACTCTAGTCGGCACTCGGACCGTCCGAGTCAAACCATCTGAGTAACCCTACTCGAACCGTCCGAGCCAGAACTTTTTGACCACATGGCACATTCGGCCTTGCGTTGTTCGGCCTGTCCGAGCGACCCGTCCGAGTCCCAAATTCGGAACTTGGCCATACCCAGGATTCGGCCCTCGGCCAACTGCGGTTCGACCCGTCCGAATTATCCTGTCCGAACCTGCCATTCGGCCCGTCCGAATAAAAATCGTCCTAGCCAGATTTGGAGATTCGGCCCTTGAACTTGTGCCATTCGGCCCGTCCGAGTGACCCACTCGGACCCTGCAATTCGGACCAGTTGGTCCGAATGCAACTTTTTGTCAAATCTGTCAGAAATTTGACCTGACCCGGCAAACACGCATTAGCGCAACTTGTTGAAACCCTTCAGGCGTTCAGAACATGATTCTGGCACACGTGATAAGAGAAATTGTAGTACACAGCCGCTTAGCAATGGGTAGTAGACAGTTGAGGGACCCAAGGACTAGGACGCGAGCTGCTGAACCACAAAGACCTGATCGATCAGAAGCAAACAAGGAAACATACAAGAAAACCCTAAACCCTGACTAAACGGCCGGAAAATGGACCTACAAGCCTATCAGGCCGAAACGAGCGAGAGTGAGTAAGACACCGAGGAATTGCTTGCGGCACTCACATTGAATTTTCGCACTTGAAGTACACTTAAGGAAACTGAAAGCCTGATTGGGCACGAGTGCACGAGGAACAACACACTCACCGAGTGACCATAAATTGAGGTTTGTATTCAATAATCAAAGGAACTCACTCAGATAAGTCGCTCAAGGAACCCACCAATAGGAGCAGACCCAAGACAGACACAAACACGCGAAGCGCAGGGTAGAACCAAGCAAGGAGCGCCAGAGACGAGGATCCGTCACGACTATTTAACCTAATTGACATCACAGCAGGACGCCAGAATTCGACCATGACGGAAGAAGGCTTAGACCATCGGTCTAATGAGGAGCTCGATTTGAGTGTATTCCCAGATGCTATACAGCAGATGGTAAGCAGCTATGATGCGCACACCCGGTATGAGCACCGGGGCAGGACAGCAGATGCAATCATTGCAGACCTAGAGGAGGAGAGAAGGCTAGCCCGCAAGGCATTGCAAGGCATAGCTGATTATAATAGGGATCAACAGGCTAGGAGCCAAAGGCAAAGCATGGAGCTGCATGAGGTACAACGAGTACTGAACTTGGCTGGCCGGAACCGAACAGACCATGAGAGAGCACCAGAGGGAGACCTGACGCTGAGCGAGCTCCTCATGAAACGGCTGCTCGATAACACCGCAGTAGAGCAGAGTGTCACCGCACTAGCGACGTCTCTGCTTGCAGGATTAGGGGCAAACCAGGGCTCAAAGAGCCAGGCCAAAATACCGATTGTTGCCAAACAACTCGACAAGTACCAGCCGCATGACGACCCATACAGCTTTGTCGAGCAGTTTGAGCAAGTCTGCCAAGCCAACGGCCTCAACGACCAAACTCAACATTCGCAAGCATTCGGGCTTTGTTTAGGCGACAAGGGTAGGACGTGGTACACAAGCCTAGATGCCGTGGAGCGAGCCAACTTCAATAATCTAAAGAATCTCTTCGTCAAGAGGTTCACCGAGCCCGGATACTCCAATAACCTGCTAGTACGCTTGATGAATGTCAAGCAGAAAGAGGAGGACATCCGCGACTATGTGACCCATGTGAGGAGTCTCTTTAAGAGAATCCCTCTAGGCGAGCAACCGACTGACAGAGCAGTTTCAACTATATTCATCAGCGGAATTAGAGACAGGGAGTTATATAAGGCATTGGCGGGCAATTCAAGCTTGCAACGGGACGTAGTGGCTAGAGTTTTTGAGGAAGCCATCAGAGTTGATGACCAGCTGAAAGAGCGAAGCTCTATGAACTCAACTCTAGAAGAGACTAACCCGAGAAGCTTGGAGAGAACGTCAGCCTCGGGTGAGCGGTCAAACCCATCACCCCAAGATAAGGGGAAGGCCACCGAGACAGACCAAGGCTTGACTGAGGTCAAGATGAAATTAGCCAAGATACACGACATCTTGAGACGACCAACGCGCCCGCACATCCAGTGCGTGTACTCTGGCGGAAACCTCTTGCCAGCCGAGTGTCAAGACCCTAGGTCAAGACCTTGCGCTAACTGCGGTAGGTTCGGCCACGATGCCGCACATTGCAAGCTACCACGAAGACTTCCATACTCGCAGCCCTACAGCCAGCCTTATCTAGCTAACAGGCCGTAGCCATTCTTCGGAAGGGGAGCCCCATTGGCTCTACCCGCGCCTAACGATATGAAACCAGCTGTCCCTAGAATGGACATAAATCCTACCGGCATTCCTAGACCGCCTGGTCCTTATGTGATCCACCCACCGAGCGACGCTCCAGTACACTACGTGGAGGAGCCTAGTGACGAAGAGACCTACATATGCCCTTACGTCTCGCATGGCGACGAGGGCAACGCGGTCCTCATGGATTATCGACCCGTGCCGGTGATGGCGTTAGGACAGGGACGGGGTAGAGGCCTAGAAGGGCAGCCACAGGATCCGGTTACTTGTTGGACTTGCGGCCATCCCGGTCATGTCTCATCACGCTGCCCTGAAAGAGAGCAGCAAAATAGGGACAAGGCTGACCAAAGGTGCGCAGAGTGCGGAATCACCCATCTTTTCATAGACTGCCCAAAGCGGAAGCCGTCCTCTAGCTCAGCTAATGTGCCATCCGTCCCATTGCGGCTGTTTGGTGTCGAAAACCCCGACGGGGAAGCCACACCTATTCCCTTGCGAGTTATGACCCGAGCCCAAACGAAGCAGGCCGGCATCTCTCTGCCAGGACCTAGCAACATTGACGCTACCTCAATAGGAAAGAAAAGCCGCAGGCGGAAAAAGAAGAGATCGGAAGCTAAGGTCGCATTGAAGACCGAGAGTGCTACGTCTTTACCTACTGGGAAGAAAGTCTCAGACGCGGAGGCAGCGACTTCAGCCCCTAAGACAGCTGAAAAGGGAAGCGCTAAAATAGGGAAATACCCTCATCCAAAGCGATAGTTAGAGGCCATAGAAAAGGTGAGGGAGTGGGTGAGGGAGGCTCAACAGCATCTCACAGACGCTGAACCCATCATAGAGGACGAGATCGACGACCTCTCCAGCATGAGCACGCCAATGTCACCGCCTCAACCTAAGTCGGCCGAAGCCACTAAGCCACGAGCAGTGCCTCTGAGACCAAGTCTAGACGCAACAGAGCCGTAGATCAGCCGCAGCCATTGGCTCGGACAGCCAGGGCTGAAGGTGTTAGCAGAGTATTTGTCAGCTCATGTGTGAGTCTGAGCTTGATCTGGGCTAGGCATTTTTATTAGGTATTTTAGGTTTTTTCTGGTGTGGCATTTTATGCCAGTGGAGCATTTTTATGCACCAGTCGGCCAGCATTAATGCTGTCCCGACCAACATTTATTGCTCCCCACTTTTTCAGCCTATTTATACTCAGTGGCTCCTCCTCAGTCATTATCATCATCTTCACCATTTGCAGACTCTGTGGAGAGAGGAGCCAGAGCCAGTGCCAGTGCCCACGCAGCTAGTGACTCACTGTTGTATGTGACTGTCTCGTGTTCAGATATATGGATTCCATTTTCCGTGCGTACATCTGAGTTCTCATCTGTATCGTGTTCTTTTCTTTTCTCTTTTTGTCTTGTGTTTCAGCAGTTTATTTCAGCACATGTTTATGCTTCCACCGTTGCTCCACTTCTGACATGGTATCAGTTTTCAGGATCTGTGTTTCTGCTGTGTTTTATTGCTGATTTCAGGACTGTTTTGTACCCCTGCTGATCAAACGACTGCTGTCCCAGCCAGGCGACCTGTTTTGGGGCTGTTTTCAGCCTGCGTTTTTTGCAGTTTTGCCATCGCCTGCTGCCTACGCACCCTCTACTGCCTGCGTTTTTCATCTGCAGCTGCTGGCGACAGTTTTCTACCTGTTTTTCTCCAGTTTACAGCCTGCGTTTTGCTGATTCAGCGTCTCTCGTGGCTGGGTGACTGTTATTTCAGGCCGTTTTTGCTGTTTTTGGCAGTTTTCGACTGATTTTTTGACTTTCTGCGGCAGATTTTGTCTTCTATTGATCAGAGTTTGGGTTCTATTGCATGTGAACTCTCATTTTCTGCAGTCTGTGCTTGTGTTTTGGCTGTGTTTCCTCTCTCAATTCCATCTCTTCTCTACTTCTCTTCTTATCCTCTCCATATGGCTCCTCCGTGCACTTCCCCTGATGATAAGTTACATGGACCTGATTATCTCACATGGAGTCATGAAAGCTTGGTTTGTGCAGAAGCGGTTATGGTACATCGTCTGTGGAGCTATTGCTCGACCTCTCCGTCCTTTTCCTCTTCCTGAAGACTTTGATGAGGACAACCATGAGGAAGCGGTGCTCACATGGGACTCGGACGATGCCCGTGCTTACTCGGCGTTGCTTCGGTGTATTTCTAAAGCGGTCTTACCGGCGGTTACCTCCTGTAGGACATCTCCTGAAGTATGGCAGAAGTTGCAACAGATGTACGAGGCACCTTCCACCATGCGGGCCGTCACACTTTATGGCCAGCTCCAGCAGATGAAGTTTGAGCCGAAAGATACTATTCAGTCTTTTCTTCTTCGTGTTACGCAGGTACAGGACAAACTTCGGCACATGCAATCTGCTCTTCCCGAGGCGCATCTCGTTAGGACGGTCCTCTACAAGCTCCCCCCGGAGTTTGATGGAGTGGCCAATGCTTTGCGGGCGCAGACATCATCGACTCCTGTTAGTTTTACACATATGACCTCGATGCTTCTTGAGCATGAGACATCCTTGAGATTACAGGGGCGGCTTCCGGCACATTATGGAGATGAGGCTTATGTAGCTTCAGAGAGGGGTGACAAGAAGCAGAGGTCGAAGGCCCAGTGTTATCACTGTGGCAAGAAGGGACATTTGCGGAAGGACTGCAAGACGTTAGCGGCTTCCAGAAAGAAGGAGCAGAAGACGAAGCGGGATGTTGACTCTACCGATGTGTCATCTCCTTCATTAGACTCCGACTCAGATCCTCCAACCAAGGTGACGTCCAAGGCGCGAAGGGGATCCTCTTCTTCGGATCGCGGGAAGGGCTTGGTGGCCCCTTCCTCGACTGCTTTCTAGTGGTGGTGATGAGGTCATCCCTCACAACTCTCTTGTGCCAGAGAGGGAGTGTGAGCGGGTGTTCAGATGGGGCAGTCGCGCCTCATCTATACTTTTATACAGGTGCACAGATTCGAGAGAGGGACGTCCCTGACGCATCAACTTCAATCTGGCGGAATCAAATCCTGGAGCTGGGATTGACATCCAGGTTCATGATGAGCTAGTTATCTGACAGAGAGCGGGAGGCTTTCGTCTGGAGCTCACATGAGGGGACACTTTGGCAGTCTGATCAAAGGCGGGGAATCCATGGTCACCTATGTTCAGGGGCATTTTTGACAGGATGGTCTTGTATGCTACTGCAAGACATTGGTGATGGACACAGAGACATTCTATGATCTTCTCTATTTTCAGGTGTTTGGTACGATCGACATCGACATCAGGTTCTCTCTGAGGCACCTTGGTGGTGGCTTGATCACCCACTGCTTGGGTATCCATGGTTCTACTTGGTGGTTCTATGTTGTATAGTTTCTGATCCCTTTTCATTGTACTATTGTATTGTATCAAATCACCCATGATCTGAGAGAGGATGTTAGCAGAGTATTTGTCAGCTCATGTGTGAGTCTGAGCTTGATCTGGGCTGGGCATTTTTATTAGGTATTTTAGGTTTTTTCTGGTGTGGCATTTTATGCCAGTGGAGCATTTTTATGCACCCGTCGGCCAGCATTAATGCTGTCCGACCAGCATTTATTGCTCCCCACTTTTTCAGCCTATTTATACTCAGTGGCTCCTCCTCAGTCATTATCATCATCTTCACCATTTGCAGACTCTGTGGAGAGAGGAGCAAGAGCCAGAGCCAGTGCCAGTGCCCACGCAGCCAGTGACTCACTGTTGTATGCGACTGTCTCGTGTTCAGATATATGGATTCCATTTCCCGTGCATACATCTGAGTTCTCATCTGTATAGTGTTCTTTTCTTTTCTCTTTTTGTCTTGTGTTTTAGCAGTTTATTTCAGCACATGTTTATGCTTCCACCGCTGCTCCACTTCTGACAGAAGGAAGGACGAGTATCTAACCACCTCTTGACCACTCTAGTGACCACCCCTGTAACACTTAGCCTAGGAGATCTGCTTAGGCAGCACCCTACCCTATGGCAAGACCTTAAGCAGTGGGTCAAGGGATCACAAGAGCAGGTCACCGCAGACTCTCAAGACCAGGATGCAGAAACGCAATTGCCAAGTCTGACGCTGCACTCCGTGCCTAAATCCTTGCACGTTAACGCCTTTTGGGAAGGCTCTGAGATACACGCAGTCCTGCCGGTCCTAGCCCTGGGTGACACAACAAGAAAGGGAATTGTAGACACGGGAGCCGGGGTTAGTGTGCTTAGCCACGCAGTGCTGCAGACGTGGGGAAACCCGCCTGTCGAAGCTGCTCGGTTTAATGTCACGCTAGCAAACAGTATGAGAGTGAAGCCATTCGGGGTCTTGAAGAATTGGCCAGTGAAGATCGCGGGTGTCCAGTTCTTTGTCGACTTTATAGTCATGAAGGAAGTGAACTACGATGTCCTATTAGGCCGACCCTGGATGCGCAACGCTAGAGTCATAGAAGATTGGGGTAACGGCTTGATCTTTCTTGGCAATAGAACTGACGCCGTAAGAATAGAGATGGACACTTGGAAGACCTCACCAGTCGACCTAGACGCCATCTCTGCTATGCTCAAAGGAAACACTCAGGTCAGGAAGCCCTATGGGCCTTTGACTAAGTATATCCCATGCCCAGAGGATGAGCGGGATTGGATGCACATTCTCGCTACTAAATAAGGATAAATGTCACATTGGGGAAAGCAAGGTTACACTACTAGGGCATGTAGTGTCAATTGAAGGAATTGAGGTAGATCCAAAAAATGTAGAAACATTGCTAGCTCTACCTTCCCCAACCTCCATCAAACAATTAGTTTCCTTCTTACAAAAGCTAAGATATTTGGGTAGATTTATACACCTACTCTCTCAGGCCATATATCCCCTACAGCAACTAACATGCCAAGAAACACTTGTATGAAGTGAACAAAGTGAAGGACATTTTAAGGAGATAAAGAAAATGTTGGGGTCACTTCCTATAATCCTCCAACCTTGTTGGGAAGAAACATTCTTTGTAAACCCTAGCGTGGGAGAAGAGGCCATAGGTGCTGCTCTCCTACAAAAAGATCCAAAAATATCCTTCATGAGGCATGTGTATTTTTCCAGCCACCTCATGAAAGCCTCAGAGAAGGTTTACACCTCCATGGAACAACTAGTGTTGGCCCTCATGTTTGTACTAACCAAATTTCGGTCATATTTGCTTCCAAAGAGGTTTGTGATCATCACTGTGGAGGATATGTTTCCAGAGGGAACTCTACAACATATGGAAATCTCTGACAAAATAGCAAAGTGGGTGGTCCGACTTCAATAGTTTGATTATACAGTGCAGGTTGAAAAAACAACTCGAGCATGCCTGGCTGCCATTCTCAAACCATGAGGCGTATGAGCAGGCCGTCAAAACAATCGGCAAGACAAACGAAGCACTCTCTACACCCGTCTACATGATAGCAGCAAGCCTCCATGGTAGGCCTAAGCCTGTTACCTTCCAAGTGCCATCCAACAAAAGGGAACTCCAGGGGGTACTGGAATACCTAGCGGACCAGCTAGCGGGCAACCCAGCTGCCAACTTCAAACCGCTCCAGGATCTCTTAGAGGATCCTAAGTGGCAATGGACCAGGGTGCACGAGCTGAACCTCATGTATAGCTGGGCCCTGATTCCAGACCAACGACACGAGGCATACCAATCCCTAGGAGACGATGGGCAGTCAAATGACAAGGATTCTTGCGATACGAAGACTGCCAATCCTTCAGTGATAAAAGCGAGGGTGAAGTGGATACCATAGAGTACGACACTGAAGGACGAGAAATTGGGCAGATACGAGCAAACGCCAAGCCGCAGAAAGGGCAGGCCCTTAAACTGGAGCAAGGAGTCATGCGCATGAAATGTGATCGTGCGTGATTGGAATGTATGGGGGCCATAGACCTTGAGAAAGCAGGCCTAGCCCAATCAAGGACGACATCAATACTTAGAACCGAATCGCCATCCGAATTGCGGCCACCAGGGGAGACCACCTCTTCCAGCGAAAATGAAGGGTTTGACTCTGAATCGGAAGTTACTTCGGATAGTGACCCAGAGATCCCTAGGCCGCCCATGACCAGACGCACGAAGGGGGACTTACCCGTCCACCTGAGACGCAGACGGTCAAAGCAGGATAGGGCAAAGTACCCCAAAGATGCACGATCAGAAGAGCAACGAAAGCTGCAGGACCTCCCTAAACACTTCACTGAATTCAAAAAAGGGGATAGAGTAGTGGTTCTGCCAGGTGCCAAGCGTCAAGGGCAGACGAGCGAACCAATCGAAGGACCAGCCAAGGTCAAGGAGGTAAACCTAGCCCTGGAAGGGGAGACACCCCGACCAGTGTTCATTGCCGATGACTTGACTAGTGAAGAAGAGTTGAGTCTTGTCGCTCTCTTGCGGGCGTACATAGACGTATTTGCCTGGTCCTTAGAAGAGCTACGGGGAGTAGATCCGAGTATTGTGACTCACAACATACCCATGACGTCGGACGCAGTGCCGGTCAAGCAGCGACCGTACCCCATGAATCCAAAACACGCTCATGCTGTCAAAGAGGAAATCAACAAGCTGATGAGAGCTGGATTCATCTACGAAATTGAGCACACGGACTGGGTGTCACCCATAGTCATTGTGATGAAGAAGAATGGCAAAATTCGAGTGTGCGTCAATTACAAGAAGGTGAACGCTGCTACAAAGAGAGACAACTATCCCTTGCCGTATACCAAGCACATGCTTGAAAGGGTGGCAAGCAAGGAAGCCTACAGTTTCCTGGATGGCTTCTCAGGGTACAACCAGGTGCAAGTACATCCTGCAGACAGGCACAAGATCGCCTTTGCCACTGAGTGGGGTGTCTTTGCGTACATAGTCATGCCCTTCGGGTTGACCAATGCCCCTGCCACTTTCCAACGCCTCATGTGCACCATCTTTAAAGACATGCTTCGCAAGGAGTTAGAGGTCTTTGTCGACGATCTGTGTGTCCATTCGACCTGGATCGACCACTTAAACAAACTCCGGGCAGTCTTTGAATGGTGCCACTTATATCGTCTCTCCTTGAACCCCTTAAAGTGCCAGTTCAGGGTGAAACGCGGATGCATCTTAGGACACGTAGTGTCAAAGAACGGCATTGCCACTGACTTTTCTAGAGTCAGAGTCATTGTGGATTTACCACCACCCGATAATTACAAGGGAGTTCAATGCTTCTTAGGACACACGGGATATTATCGACTCTTTGTACTAAATTACGCACTAATTGCTAGACCATTGTACAAGCTGTTGATAGTGTTCGAGTGGACTGAGGAATACCAGCGCGCATATGAGGAGTTGAAAAAGCCTCTCACTACTGCACCAATCTTACGAGCCCCAGACTGGAACATAGCGTTTCATGTACACATAGACGCCTCTAAGTTTGCTATCGCAGCCGTGCTATGCCAGCCGGGCGAACATAATCTAGACTACCCGGTGAGTTTTGCCAGCAGGCAGCTCACAGAGACCGAGATGAACTATTCCACGACGGAAAGGGAAGGGTTGGCCATGGTATTCGCGGTAAAGAAATTCAGGCATTACCTGTTGGCCACTCCCTTTGTCTTCTTTGTTGACCATCAGGCCTTGCTGTATCTTGTGAATAAGCCTTGTGCTACGGGACGCATACCTAGATGGTTACTCCTACTACTGGAATTCGACTTCTCTGTGGTTGTACGCAAAGGAAAGCAGCATTACATGACTGACCACATGTCCCGCATACCCACAGGAGAAGCCACTGGACAAGGCATACCTGACGATTTGCCGGATGCTCATCTCTTTAACCTGTCTAGCGAGAAAGAATTATTTAAAGCTGATCTGACGCCGTATTGGGCCGAAGACATAGTGCAAGTACTAGAGAACGGACTACCTGAGCGACCCATTGAGAAGGCCAGGCTGGGAAGGCTTATCCTGAAAATTCAGCCATACCAACTGCTAGCCGGCCAACTCTACAGGTTGGGACAAGACGGTTTATTGCGCAGATGCGTATGTGAGCACGAGATGCACGACGCATTGAACGAGGCACATGGCGGAATCGCTGGAGGACACTTTAGCGGGGACACAACAGCCCGAAAGGTGCTACAATCCCAACTATGGTGGCCCACCCTCTTCCGTGATGCAGCTAAATTCGTAAAGCACTGCGATGAGTGCCAAAGGACCAAAGTGCCTGTGCAGAAGGACAAGATGGAGTTGACCTCTGTCATAGCCCGACAACCCTTTGAAAAATGGCGCATCGATTTTATTGGACCTATCAGTCCTGCAGCACAGTATTCCCAAGCTCGCTACATCATCGTGGCAACCGACTATCTAACGAAATGGGCAGAGGCACGAGCCACGAGGAAGAATGATGCTAGGACCACTGCAAATTTCTTGTGGGAGCAGGTCATTTCACGGTTTGGCTGTCCAATCGAGCTGGTAAGCGACCAAGGCACACACTTCATTAATGAAGTGATTGCCCACCTGCTCTCTACCTTCCTAATAATTCATCAGAAGTCCTCTCCCTATTACCCTCAGGCTAATGGCCAAGCCGAATCCACAAATAAAATCTTAGTCAACGTGCTTACAAAAGTCGTGTCTACTTCAAGAAGGGACTGGGACAACAAGCTAATGGCAGCCTTGTGGGCCTATCGCACAGCTTATAAAACGGCTGTAGGACAGACGCCTTTTAGGCTGACGTACGGAACTGAAGCCATTTTGCCCTTAGAATTCTTCATCCCTAGCTTAAGGCTAGTAGTCCAGGAGCGTTGGGAGGGAAGAGAGGCTTGGGCCAACCGCTTGGTGGAGCTAGAGCGCTTAACGAAGACCCGACTCCTCGCCACTCACTCTCTGATTTGTGAAAAGGCTCGACGAAAGATGTGGTTTGACAAGCATGTCAAGCAGCAAGACTTCGAACAAGGGGATCTTGTTCTGCTATACTCGGTAAAAGGACATAAACAGAAGATGAAGTTTCGAGGGCTAGGGCCTTTCAAAGTACGCATGATTGGTAGAACCGGGAATGTTGAGTTGGAGACACTTGACGGTGAAGGAATAGGCTTTTTTAACGGCAGCCACGTAAAGAAGTACTATCCTCCTTCCCATCCATTACATGAGCCACCCATGCTAGAACCCCCACTGAACGTCCACATGGCTATTGTAACCGACCTTACAAATCAGGACGAAGAAGCAGTGGCACCGACATATCTACGAATCACAGTCGCAGCAGGAGCGGTGTATTCTTTCGATGCCTTGATTGATGAAGGGGCCGACTACAACATCTTGACGCATGACCATTGGACACGCATTGGTCAACCGACGCTACAGCCCACTAATGCCAACCTCACCCCGTTTGGGGATACTGCCTATTCACTCCTGGGGAAGTGCAAGATACTCATTTCCATCGAGTCTGAAAGTTTACCAGCTTTCTTCCTTGTGTTGCCTGACACTAAAGAAGCCGGTAACGTGTCACTATTGGGTCGCACCTTCAAGAAGCTAACGCACTGTAATGTGGATTACAACCTAAACCGCATTCATTTTGCTATGGGCAACGTCCGTATAGTGACGACTTTCAGCAAGGGCTGTCATGATTCCTCCACCATCCCAATGCCACCGGTAGAAATCCCTAGGACCACGCTCCAGCCCAAGTCTAAACTGGAGAAACCTGCGGCCTCGTGCCAGGCTCTCGACCCCAGGCCCAAACCCACGAAGAGTGCTCACAAGGCCAAGGAGTCCAAACTTATGTGGGTGCCAAAACGGCAGAAACCACATCCGGGTACACCACCCAAATGCAATCCTAACCGCCAAAATCATCAGCTGTCCCGGCCTAAGAGGCAGTCTAGACGCTATCGCCGTGGACACACAACCACGCCGCGATGGATTCCCAAGGATCTCTTGCGGGCACAAGGATACTACGAGGGCAACCCCTGGATTTGGGTGCCTAAAAATGGCCAACTAAAAAGCTCATCTACAAGCGATCTCACCCTAGTGTGGGAGGCTTGCACACGTGGTGCCCAGAACATAGTAAGCACGCCATTGCCAGCTGTGTCTAGTAAGCCTCAGCTCATCTATCAACCAAAGCAAACGCCACAAGCCTTAAACCTGCCTAATCCAGAGGACTTAAAAAGCCCTATGACTGCTCACTCAGAACCCAGCACAACCCCCCGGCCCCCAAAGCTTCCTGCAGCACCTCAACGTGCTTCAGAGTGCGAAGCCCAACCTGTGACACCGATGAGGGAGTCACTACTATCCAGTCCAGTTGCACCATCCCCACCAGCAGGTCTTAAACCTTCATACGCGATACGACCTTTCCTCTCCTTGGCTAAGGACCTTGCCGCGATGACAGATGACTCTGAAGAAGACCATAAAAGCCAGAGAAAGCAGTCCGGATGAATGAGCACGAGAGATTCCTTTCACCTCCCAGCCTTGCCTAGTATATTGCTGGCCAGACCATCGTCCGATTGGCCAGCCATCAAACCTTGGTGAGTCCTACTATTCTTGGACTCTCTTTAGTTCTACGCTCCCCTTAACCCCGTTCGAACGCCCAAGAGCCCGGACGGTCATCCTCGTGCGTGTTCCCCTTGATTTACCTTAATGTCACATTAAATGTCACTTTAATGTCACATTCAATATTTGTGACCTTAATGTCACATTAAATATCACTTTAATGTCACATTAATGTCACATTTCCTTCCCCTTAAGAATCGGTTTCGTCCTCGAAAACGACACTTGGAAGGTCTAATTGTAAATCGGGAAACCTTTTCTTTAAAGTACTTACTCGCTCCCATGTTGAGCTTTCTTCTGAACAATCTTTCCACTTAACCAAACATTCTTGATAAATAGTATTCCTTGTTCGTCTATTACGAACATTTAATATTCTTTCTGGTTCATGTGGATTAGATTGGTCATTGAATAGCTCCTCAATGTCATCATTTAAGATTAGATTATCCAAATCACCCAGCTTCTTCCTTAATTTACTTACATGAAAAACTGGATGTATTTTACTACCAGCAGGTAGTTGGAGCTTGTAAGCCAATTCTCCCACCTTTTTAAGTATTATGAAAGGACCACAATACCTTGGTGAAAGCTTTGGACATTGTCCCTTTTTCATAGTTTTAGTTTGTTCAGGCATCTTAAGATAGACCAATTCTCCTTCTTCAAAGGAGATGTCTCTTCGGTGAGGATCTGCATATGCTCTAGCTCGGTTTTGAGCCTTTTTAATATTTTCTTGAGCAAATTTTAACATATTATTCATATCCTCCAAAAAGTCTTTGGCTGCCTGAACCTTTTCCTTATGCAGTCCTACTACAAAAGGAGCTCTGGGCTGAAATCCATACATTAACATAAATGGACTATATCCAGTGGAAGAGTGCTTGGCACTGTTATATGCAAACTCTGCTATCGGTAGATACTCTTCCCAATTAGTTTGCCTTTTACTTACATATGCCCTAAGCATATCTTCAAGAATTTGGTTAACCCTTTCAGTTTGCCCATCTGTTTGCGGATGATCCGCCGTACTCATGCTAAGTTTAGTATCCAATTTCCTAAATACCGCACGCCAAAATTGGCTATCAAATTTTCTATCCCGATCAGAAACTATATTTGCCGGAAGGCCATACAATCGGTATATGTTCTCTACGAACAATCTAGCCAATTCTGGTGTTTTAACATCAGTTGAAGTTGGAATGAACCTAGCCATTTTGGTTAACCTATCCACAATCACCCACACAGAGTCATGCCCCCTCTGTGTTCTGGGTAAAGCAACAATAAAGTCCATGGAGATACTCTCCCACTGACACTCAAAGAGTATCTGGCGCCTTATTTCTATATCTTTCGGGACACATACCCTACCCTTGTAGAGTAAATAACCATTATCAATGGTAAAATTCTTCCACTTGAATCCAGTTTGAGCAACCCCTGATGCTCCATTTCCTTGTTGAACATCGTCAGATATTCCTTCCTTAGTAGAAGCACTTTCATTTGGATCCCCATTTTTTATTGCTTCCCATATGTTGGAATATGCCGGATCAACCTGGCATTTCCCTTTTAAAGATTCAAGCAAGTTGGAAGTGAACTGAGTAAAACTCAATTCATTAATGATGGGCATTCTGCTGAGTGCATCAGCTACTATATTATACTTTCCTTTTCTATATCTTATCTCATAGTCGAACTCTTGGAGGAGTTCGGCCCATCTGGCTTTACACCTGTGTAAATCCGGTTGATCATTAAGCCACTTAATGCTTTCATGATCCGATAAAATCAAAAGTTTGGCACCGTACAGATAGTGCCTCCATTTCTTCATTGCATGTACTATTGCATACAGCTCCCTCTCATAAACAGAATAATTCTGTTTTGCACGGTCTAATTTCTTGCTTTCAAAAACAACTGGTCGACCTTTTTGTAATAAGACCGCGCCTATCGCCTTATCACTGGCATCAGCTTCAACCACAAACGGTTTATTGGGATCCACAATTAATAGTACTGGAGTTGTAGCAATAGCTACCTTAAGTTTTTGAAAACTTTCATTTTGGTCTGTTCCCCAATAAAAACTTTTTACTTTCCCTTTAAGTTGGTCAGTCATTGGAACAGCTATTTTGGCATAATCTCGAACGAATCTACGATAAAATCCAGATAAACCTAGGAAGATCTGCAGCTCTTCCAGGTTCCTTGGAGATGGCCATTCAATAATTGCCCTTACTTTTTCTGGATCCATGTTGATTCCCTCTTTCGAGATAATATGCCCCAAATATTTGACCTCTTGTGCAAAGAATTCACATTTAGTTTTCTTCGCATAAAGGGAATGTGTTCTTAACAGTTTGAATACTAATTGTAAGTGTTCCAAATGTTCTTCTCTTGATTTACTAAAGATCAAGATATCATCCAAGAAGACTACTACAAAATGTCCTAGATAGGGCCGTAAAACACTATTCATCAGCTTCGTAAAGGTAGCTGGTGCATTAGTGAGGCCAAAAGGCATCACCAAAAAATCATAATGCCCGTATCTAGTACGAAATGCTGTCTTGGGAACATCTTGTGCCTTAATTCTTACTTGGTGATAACCTGATCTTAAATCTATCTTTGTGAAGAATTTTGCCCCTTGCAATTGATCAAAAAGATCTTCCATTCTGGGCATAGGAAATTTATTCTTCACCGTTATTTTATTAAGTGCTCTATAGTCAACACAAAGTCGCATAGAACCATCTTTTTTCTTTACCAATAAAATTGGTGAAGCCCAAGGTGAATTACTGGGTTGTATAGACCCTTTATCAAGGTAATCCTTAATTTATCTTTCAACTTCTTGATGCTGTGTTTCACTTAACCTATACGGTGGTTTAGAAATAGGGTGTGTATCCTTATTTATGTCAATTGGGTGATTTATATCACCCCTATCTGGTGGAAGGCCACTTGGTAAATCAGAAGGAAACACATCTTTAAAATCATCTAACAAACTACTTAATTCATTATTAACATTCAACTCACAAACATAAAAAAATTGTTGCTTTATATTACAGAAAGTAAAAGTGTTCTGTACAGGAAGAGACCATAACATATATACCTCACAAACTTCCTTCTTTATCAGCTTCTGAACTTCAGTAAAACACAGCAAAGGATTATCAGATACTTCATGTTCACCTTGAATAACAAAAGTCTTACCATCCCTTTCAAATTCCAGTGTATTATGGTGATAACTACGTTTTAAGGATGGTTCCAATCCCCATAGCCACTCCCTCCCTAGAGCAATATCCGCTCTTTCCATATTCATAATTTGGAAATCAAGTTTATCTTTATATCCTTGAATCTCAATTTCCAAATTGGATACCATTGTATCCCATATTTTATTGTCTTGGCCTTGCATCATACGAACAACATATTGATGCCCACTCTTTTGTTGGGGAAGTTTCAATTTTTTAACAAGTGCATAATTAATAAAATTATGTGTAGCAGAGTCATCAATCATGACTCTAACTCTCTTTCCAGCTATCAATCCATGTACTCTAAGTAAATCATGTGGCCCAAAAGTAGGCTGCCACATAGAAGTTGACATAGAACACTTGTGTTGTACATCCATGTGCAAGACCTCTAAAGATTTATACTTTTCATGCCCCTTTAATTCTAAGGTCTGCACTACATGGATTTGTTTTTCTTTTCCCTTGCCCTTGTTCTTATCCTTTCCTTTGTCTTCCCCCTTTTTCTTTTGAGGGCAATTCCAAGCAGCATGGTTAGGGGATAGGCAATTGAAACACAACTTTTCTTTTTTGGCCTTATCAAAGTCATCAGGACTTAACTTTGGCCTCACATATGGTTTCTTTTCAAAAGGTTGTTTTTTACCCTTAAAGAATGGCATTTTCCTTTTAAATTTGCCCAGAAATTTTGAGGTTTCCAATTCCTTAGACTTGGGCTCCATATCAGTGAGACTAGTGAGTGTACCTGGACGCAGATTATCTTCATTGATTAATGCAAATTTAATTGCCTCTTCCAGCGTCTTAGGTGAACTCCTTTTTACCCTAATGAATCCTCTTGTTTTTTGAAATTCATCTATTCCTTCCAATTTGAGGATTATCTCACGATATTCCTCCAGATATGTCAGCAGGGGTCTTCCCTTTTGTCTGGCATAATCCCAATCTTCCCAATTTCTTTCCATTTCATTTTCAGGAAGGAATTCTTTCAAAAAGACGGATTCAAATTGAGCCCAAGTTTCAGGTATTTTATTTGCCTCCTTTAAAGTTCGCCACCACTTATATGCTTTGGGTCCCAAAGTTAAACTAGCCTCCAGTGCTTGGAGATGTGGTGGGGTATTTTTAAGTTTATGTAAATCTTCCCATTTTTGGAGGAAATTAAAGATTGTATCTTTATTTCTATATTTTTCCTCCCCGTGAAACTGAGGGGGTTTCATATCCTTTAAAACTCGATTATCCCTCAACTTATGGTGGGGTTCCTTAGAATCTCGCATAGTCACATCTAAATCTTTTGATGAAGATGGGACATCCGAGGTTTCTATCTTATTTTTATCTCTTTCTAACAATAAAGTTAATTGAGATTTTATTTCAGTGAGTGTTTGGGTTAAAAATTCCATTTGAACCCCCTGAGCTTGCACACGAGCAGTAAGATCATCAAATTGTTCTCGTGTAGCAAAAAATTCTTCCCACTGTTCTTCTTGCATCTCTGGTTCATGGGGATCTACCATAGGGTGGTCCCCAGAACTAGAACCTTCCATTACTCTCTCTTTCCCTTTTTCTGCCATTAATACACTGGAATTGGAAAGCAAAGATAAGAAATTTGCATACAAAGTGAAGTACTTCCCTGATTTTAATGGCAGGCAGTTGTTGCTGGTTTGTAAATAAACCCGAAGAGTAAGGAACAAATTTTATCGCCCGAACAAAGTCGGTCACGCAGGAAATGGAGCTTCTTTGCAGAAACGACTAGTATTCAGCCCCCTTCTTAATAATCACGTAGGCCATCAATGCACCTTTCCTGAACTTGTTCTCTGCTGAGCTTGTACTTGTGATGCAAGTGCAATCGAGGCTGGTGAGAAAAATGCCAAAATGTGCAGTCGACTGATCACACATACATCAGAAAATAGCTTCAGTTTCAGCCTGCGAAAAGGGGAAAAAACGTGTGGTCCGTTGGTGCATTTACAGACGGGCTCCAGCCAGAATCCGTCGCACGAACCAGCATACAGCGTTTTGTAAAGGATAGCTTCCCCGCCTTATAATACGTGACGTAGGTAATCGTCACGTCAAATTTTATGTGACGTGTCACCAGGCGCTTTAGACCAACGGCTTCACGGCGAGACCCGTCGACTGAAACCAGTCACCCGTTGACTGAAACCCGTCGACTGAGACGAATAACGGGACCCGTAAGACCCGTCGACTGAAACGAACCGCGAGACCCGTCGACTTTGCCTTTTCGTTGAAGAACTTCACAGAACCACACGACTAGACCCGTCGGCTCTGATACCAATGACAGATGACTCTGAAGAAGACCATAAAAGCCAAAGAAAGCAGTCTGGATGAATGAGCACGAGAGATTCCTTTCACCTCCCAGCCTTGCCTAGTATATTGCTGGCCAAACCATCATGATCCGATTGCCAACCGTCAAACCTTGGTGAGTCCTACTATTCTTGGACTCTCTTTAGTTCTAGGCTCCCCTTAACCCCATTCGGGCGCCCAAGAGCCCGGACGGTCATCCTCGTGCGTGTTCCCCTTGATTTACCTTAATGTCACATTAAATGTCACTTTAATGTCACATTCAATATTTGTAACCTTAATGTCACATTAAATATCACTTTAATGTCACATTAATGTCACACGCGACCTTTGGGGATGACTTAATAACCTGCATCAAGATGTTGGACGAAACTTTCACCACATTCGCTAGAAGTTATGAGAGGCTAGACCTAGGCCTTCTTGACAGAACCCTTGCTTCGGAGGTTCGTGCATTACCATGCACTTGGGAAGAATACGAACTTAAGACTACCAAATCCCCCAAAATCGCTGCCGAACTGATAGCAAACGACGAAATCTCAAAGGAGCAAGCGGCCCTCAGACGCCTAGTCACTTCATATTGAAAGCCTCCTCGTTCTGTTCCTGAACACGAGATGCACGAGCTCACGCAGATGGCAAGCTCGCCTTCCACGTTCTTGCAGCAGTGGTTTGCTCTGAGAATCCAATGGGAGAAAATAGGTTGCCGAATAATGACCAATGCTGAGCAACGCAGGGCAGTTAAAACCGTTGAATATGACCCCACTTATGTGGCACCCATCTCGTTTAGGGTTTTGGCCATCACCCGCAATCAGCATTTGGACGACCATGTGCTCGCCCACCCCTATATTGACCAATTCCTCACGGAAGAGGAATTACATGTCGCCAGCCGCCTTAATACTGGAGATCTCTTTCATGATGTCTTGACCTACATCTCCCAAGTCTCTATCCAACCAGCTGCTCTTGATTGTCACGCTCAACTGGAATACAATCCAAAATTCTACACGTGGCTTCTTCACACGTAAAGTCCTACCCCAACAGGACCAACGCCTTTCACCTTTTAACCCCCAATCCTAGGAAGGATTCTTCTCTCAGCCGGAAGAGGAGGGGGTATGTGGGTATGTATGTGGGGTATGTGGTGAAGGTGAAAAGAATCAGATAGGAAATGAATAATAAGGGGGTATGGTAAAGTAAAAGTAGTGAAAGGCATAAGCATTAGTATGAGAAAAATGGCTTCCAAAAATTCAGTCAAGAGTTTTATTCTCGCATAAACAGCAAAGTGCTATGTGGAAAATACTAACGGAAGTTACGAATTATGGCAGGAGCAGAAAATGTCGCAGCAAGACCGCGCCCATCAACTCCCGTTCACTGACGAGGAAAGGGAGCTGTATTGTATCCAATTGGAGAACCGCGCCTTCGGCCAGCTCAAGTTCCGAACCATCCACAACATTGGAGTCGTGGTGGCGAAGGAGGAGGCAGCCAGGAGGATAGTAGAACAGTGCAACCTTACAAAGTACATTGAAAATTTCTCGGAGGACCCAGATTACTTTAAATGCGTAGAATTCCTCAGAACATACAATCCGGACCAGGAAGCTGGCATTGTAATAGTGGGCCGAGGAGAGGGTGCAAAGCAGGTGCAAGTCCGGTTGGATCCAACCTTGGTGGAAAAGGCTCTAGGATTGGTACCTAGGATAGAAAGGCGACAAAAAAGGGATGTTTATGCCTTGCTGAAGATGAAGAAGGAAGAGGTGCTCACGAACGACGGCATAAGCATCCAGGACATCCCTGACACAGACGCCAGATTGCAAGCCAAGTTGGTTCATGTGCTCTTCTCCAGCCAACGTTACAATTCCTTAATGCATCGAATTAGCGTGCCAATGCTGGAGAATGTAGCAACCCACACTCTAGACGAGGTGGATTGGACTGCCTACGTGCGGAAGACGATTAATCAAGCGGCCAAGGCACTAGCCCTGGGAAGTGCACCAACAGGAGGAGAATCTCCAGCTTCTAAGGTGACGGAAAGGAAGAAAGCCTCCTCCAAGGCCTCTTTCATCGGCTACGGAGGAGTCTTGACTGCACTCATTCAGGAGGCAGTAAAGGCAGCACAGGAGCCAGAGGAGGGAGAAGGAGAAACGCCTCAGAAGTCGCCCCCTCAACAGGACAAAGACAGGTCCACCGACAGAACAGAAACAGAAGAAGAAGGGGAGGGACAAACTAGTAAGAAGACAATCAGGACAACGAAGAAGAAGGCGGCGCAGGGGAAGAAGAAGAGTGATGAAGGCAGGAAAAAAGAAAGGGAAGACTTGGAAAGGGCGAAGAAGGAATCCCTAAAAGAAGCAAAGGAGAGAGAGAGAGAACAAAGAGATAGGGGGAGCAGAGGGAAAAAGAGGAGTTACAGAAAGCCAAGGAGGCGTCAAAACAAGAAGTTGAAGCAGAGAAAAGGAGGGAAAAAGAACACAAAGGGAAAAAGCAGGAGGAGCAGAAGAAAAGGCAGGAGGAAAGGAAGATAAAAGCGGAGGAAGAAGAGGAGGAGCTACGAAGAAAGGAGGAGAAGGACCTGGCGGAGGCCACCCGACGGTCCATCGAACAGCAGTGCCGAGCAGACGAACTAAGAAACCTGAGCCCATGCAGAGAAGAGGGGCCAGGATCCAACACGCAGGTACCAGAGTTCGTGCCACCTCCAGTCTCTGAAGGCAAAGGCAAGGCCCCGCTCCATCCGATCCCTACCCTCCTGGTACCTCCCGCGGAACTCACCACCGTCACCCCCAGCATCCCCACTAACGCAGACGTGTCAAACTTCGTGGCGTGGATGCAGTATTTTATCAACAAAGAAATGGGCCAGGGGCAGAGCACGGAGACTACGCCCACAGGACAGAAAAGGCCAGCCACGGATGCAGAGTCCAGGCAAGAGCCCAAAAAGCAAAAAGTCAAAGCCTCTACCTCGCCCATTCACGCAACGATGATGCCACCGTCTAATTACGACGAATATGTCGCCGAGCTGCTCTCCCAATTGGAGAAAGCGAAGGAGAAACGCAAAATAGTCGTGGCTGAGTTGGCAGCCGAGAAGGAAACCGTGGCCGCCTTCCAGCTGGACAAGACAAGAATGATAGCCTTGCAGCAGCGCGAGATTGCAGATCTGAAACAAAAACTGAAGGCTAGGGATGAGAGGGAGGAACATTGGAGGCAGCTACTCGAAGTGAGACGTAAGAGTTAGTAAACATGCAAAGAGGGCACAAGCTCCTAATAGTGCAGTACCAGGAGCTTGCTGCGAAAGCTGCTGAGGTGGATGCACTCGGGGTGGAGCTGAATGCCAGGGACGAAGAAAGACAACAAGGCATGGAGGAGCAGGAGAAGGAGCTCAAGCGCCTAACAGATCAGCTGACCTCTGAACGAGAAGAACAAGAGAGGCTGGTTAGGGAACTAGAGGAGTATGAACAGAAAATCATGATGCTGACCTTAAGACAGGGAGAGGGCCTGGAAGTAATGAACAAAAGGACAGAGGAGTGGGCCGCGCACAACAAGAAGAAGGTGAAGACACTGGCACGCCGCCTTGCTCTAACAGAAAAAGAGAAAATCATCGCAGAGAGCAAGGCGGAGGCAGCCCAAGTGGCCTTCAGCGCTCAACAGAAGGCTTTCCTCGATACCATCTTGGACGCCACCCACACAGCACAAGGAGAGCCACTGGAAGCGGTGCAGAGGAAGCTCGGCATGGCAAGAAGAGCCCTACACGCTGGACTATAGATGCCACCACTACCGGCAAAGGTTAGGTTGAGTTTGGAGGAACAGTGAAAATACCTGATGCGGGCCGGCCTAACCCCCCCAGGAGATAGATGCCCTCGCGTTCGAGGAAGAAGCAATACACGCAGAACGGCAGGGGGAAGAAGCAGAGCTGGAAATCGATGTGAATCGATTCAGGGAAGACGTGGTCCCGCAACCCCCCTCGCCATAGGCCCAAGACCCGCCACAAGAAGATCCAGCTGCAGAAAGAAAAGCCATCTCTAAAGAAAGGCGAAAAAAGCTGGTGGAGGAGGCCAGACAGAAACTGAGAGTCAAACTAGCCGTGCTACCGTCCGCGCCTCTCCCTCCGTACCCAGATGATCTTCCCGCGGGATTCCACGCAGAACTGGTGGTGTGGGAGGTGCAGGAACTAGGAAACGAGCCATTCTCCTTCAGTTTCCTCCTACCCAACAGCCTGCGGAGGGTCCTGCCTATCAAAGTAATGGATGAGGTGATCGCGGTCGATGGCCGGTTGGGAAAAAAATGGCTGAAAGAGCGAGAAAAGACCCCAATCTCTTGGGGCATCGAAGCGGCCGACTACTGGCAAGATAAAATTTTTGAAATCCCCCACACTGTACAAAACTATAGGAGCCAACCCCTGTGGAGGAGGCGAGTATGCGACATAAGCATGCTCGCTTGGATGGCTTTTTGTAATACCCTGCCGTTCGAGCGGAACGACCCTACTTACATGGCGTACCCTCGAAAGGTAGGCGTAGATTTTGATGCCACCCTCCACGGGCGATATGACTTTCCCGTCATTTATAACTCCACTGTAGCATCCTTTGACAACGCCCTTCTTTTTACTGCAGAAAGCCTAGACGAGTCTATGATGCGCTTCCTTGCGGACTTTTCCTCATGTCCTGATCCCGCTTTTATAACCACTTGTAACTATCTTAGGCTACTTAGGCTACTTCTTAAGCAGGACTCGACTCCACAAGAGCGTGGCCTGCCTCCCCTATTCTTTGACCCTAATGCTATAGATAATTGTGCCATGGCTCGTCTCATGATGAGGGCTAGTCTCCTTCCCTCTTTTTACCTAGCCCTCCTAGAGGACATGAACGACGGCCAGTTCACTATATACAACCACCCCTTTCTCTCCACTACCTCCCTTCATGTCCGCATGAATCTAAAAGATTACATGCAGAATCGCCAATTTTTGAGCAAGTCTCTCCGCCCCCCTTCTCCTCCTCATTCTGACTAAGACACTTAGGTCTATGTATCATCTCAAAAAAAAAAAAAGGCACCACAGTCACTGCACCTAGGGTTCTCCCTAGCCCCCTCCCCCACTTCACGCTTAGGGCACATCAAGGGCAGGACTTTCAAACCTGTCACCCTAAGGCTCGCACCGCACCTCCAAAGAAGCACAAGCTGGGTCCTCAAGTGTGGGACGTTACCAAGGGCTTGCCCAGGGTTAGACCCATCTCCCAGTTCCACTGCCACGAGCACAACACACTACACGGCAAGTAGCACACCCCTTAGGGAGGGCACAACTTTTCTTGTTGCAGGTTATGTTCGACTCTCAAGAAATGGCTACCCGCGGAAGACCATCACCCATGGCACCCTTTAATGACCCAAAGTGTGCCGGCCTCCAACCATCCGCCTAGTGCCGATGGCCACCATGATCGAACCAGGTCGAGGTAAAACTACCATTGGCATAGATCTTGGAACTGCATCGTCCAATGATCCATGCCCAACGCCTCAAGATCCACGGATAGCTTATTGATTCCACCGGCCGAGGACCTTCAAATCAAAGATACGGATCTTCAATCTAAGCCACGGGTTTTCAAGCCAAACAGAGCTCGAGGGGTTTCCCCAGAATAAATCCCTCCAATACCATCATCATATTGCTTCACGCGCTTCTCATACTCAAAAGACGACCGGCTACATAACCGGCGCCACAACTGTGTGACAGATGCCGAGTGTCTTCATGGAGCCTAAAGCACGTCGGAATCTCTCCGGGTCATCATCCCTAACCACCCACCTACCTATTCCGCCTAACAGCCGACCTAACTTGCCACTATGTCCCACCGCAGTGCCATGGGACTGGCACTTGGCTAGGAGGGGGGTAATGTTACCGTGTTTCCGACCGCGTTACCGCAGCACAAAGGAGCGAAAACTGGGAAGAAGGGAAAATAGCAAAAAAGACGCAAGATAAAAGCAGAAAAAGGTAAAAGCAGAAAAAGGCGCCTTGACTGACAACCAATCCCTGAAAAATTCAAATGATTGGACACGACCCTCAAGAGGCTTCGGTGTCGGGCCACGGCAACGAAAGAGGAAAAGGCGCACCATTAAAATGCGGAAGCGTTCCCAAATCTGTGTAAAAGGGTGCCAGGCTCGCTCCTATGCAAAGTGTATGCATTAGTGGGAATAGGGTAAATTAGAATGGTGGGAAATGGGAAAAATGGCCTAGGCTACGGCCGGCCATGTAAAAGAGGGAAAAGGGGATGACCGCCCAAAAGGGATTTAGGGTTTTGTATATGAAGTTGAAAAGTGAATGAGAAGCTCATTCTTTGGTGTGTTGCAAAAAGAGCCTTCTTCTTCCTCTCCTCTTCTCTCCTTCTTGCTTATGTGTGCTCTTGAGAGAGGGAGTGTGAGAGTGTGAGAGAGTGAGTGTGTGTGAGAGTGAGGGATCAAGAGGATGAAGCTCTTCACTATCTCCTCTTCTCTTCTTCCCTTCTCTTCTCTTCTCTTCTCTTGCACGCGCGGCTATGGAGGATGAAGCTTGGAGATGGAGGAGGCTTGAGGATGCTTGAGCTAGCATCAAGAATCGTGGAGCTACTGGAGTGCAAGAGAGAGAAGGGTACTCGATCGGGCATCAAGGTAAGCTCACAACACTCGTAGGATCGACGGCGCATCGGCTAGGTGAGAGAGAGCCATTAGAGCTCGCTTGGAACGCTTGAAACAATAAGCGGTCCGTGGGTCTTGGCGGTTGAGCGAAAGCTCCCACACCTGCTAAGGTTGAAGCAATTAGAACATGGCCAGATTTGAAGACTATCCATGATGTTAGAAGCTTCTTGGGTTTGTGTTCTTACTACAGGAGGTTCATTCGCAATTTTGCAGAGATTGCTTCACCTTTACATACTTTACAGAAGAAAGGAGTCTCTTTCCAATGGACACAGAAAGAGATTTCAGCTTTTAGTCTTCTTAAAGAAAAGATGACCTCTAGTCCAGTGATCATTCTGCCAGATCTTAGGAAGTCATTTGTTGTCCAGTGTGATGCCTGTGGCAATAGCATTGGTGCAGTGCTAATGCAAGATGGCCGGGTAGTGGCTTATGAAAGCAGAATCTTGCGAGGGCCAGAGAAGACTATGCAGGTCTATGAGAAAGAATTGTTGGCTGTGATTCATGTGCTTTCTTGTTGGAAACACTACCTACTTGGGGCAGATTTTGTTGTCCACAGATCATCAGACATTGCATTATTTCTTAACTCAGACTAAGCTGTCAGAAAAGCATATGCGTTGGGCAAACTTTTTGTCAATATTCCATTTTCAGATTGTGCGTGTGGAAGGCAAAAAGAATGTTGTGGCTGATGCTTTGTCAAGGAAGCCACAAATTTCAGCTGTCAATTCCTTATCATCATGAGCTTGATGATATGAAGGAACAGTATGCTGATGATGAAGATTTTGCAAGGATCTTTGATCAGCTTGTTAATGGACAACATCATGAGCATTATCTTCTCAAGGATGGTTTCATATTGATGCATGGTAGACTATGTGTGACTATGCCATTGAGACGGAAAGTTATGACAAAGAGTCATTCTCCACCGTATGCAAGGCATCGTGGTATAGATGCAACAGTCAAAGCAGTAGAGACATTCTTCTATTGGCCTACTTTGAGAAGAGATGTGGATGCTTTTGTGCGGCAGTGTTTGATTTGCCAAAAGGTCAAGTTTGACAGGCAAAAAGCACCAGGGCTTTTACAGCCATTGCCTATTCCAGATAAACCATGGGAAAGCATAGCTATGGATTTTATCTTCGATCTTCCAAGGACACAAATAGGAAATGATGGGATATGGACTATTATTTGCAGGTTTAGTAAACAGGCTCATTTCATTCCTGTCACGAAGAAGATAAAACCAGATCAGATGGCACGTTTGTTTATGTGCAATGTCTTCAAGTATCATGGTATGCCACAGTCTATTGTCAGTGACCGTGATCCACGGATGACAAGTCTATTCTGGAGAGGCATATTTGAGAACATAGGCACAACGCTTGAGTTCTCATCGTCATTTCATCCACAGATTGATGGACAGTCAGAAGAGGCAAATTCTACTGTCTTGGATCTGCTTAAGTACTATGTGTTAGAGCACAAGTCAAAGTGGGAGCAGTATTTGCCTTTGGTCGAGTATGCATACAATAATACTGTGCATTCGTCAACAGGCAAAGCCCCTTTTGAAATTGTTGAAGGTGGTAAAAAGGTTCCTTCCATTTTGCATACAAAGGATAAGATTTTTCAAGCAGATCAGTATGTGCAGAGTATGGGTGAAATGTATCAAAAAGTTAAGCATGCCCTTGAAAGGACTCGGGCAAAACAAAAGAAAGCTGTTAATCATCACCGTCGTGAATTGATATTTTCACTTGGTGATTGGGTACTGTTGCGGTTTAAAAAGGCACGCTTAAAGAAGCAGAAAGGCAAGGAAAGCCTTTTCACTAAGCTTAGTATACGATACTATGGGCCTTTTCAAGTAACATAGAAGATTAGTGATGTCAGTTATAGGCTGAAATTGCCTGACAATTGGAAGATTCATAATGCTTTCCATGTAAGTCTTCTTAGACCTTATGTGGGTGATGTGCCAGAAGATATGCCAGCTGAGAAACAGCCCGAAGTTGAGAAACTTGATGAAATTGTTGTTCCAGAACAGGTACTGGCACACAAGAAAAGGAAAGTGAAAGGCAAGGTTGCTAGAAGGTATTTGGTTAAGTTCAAGAACTATCCAGCTATAGATGCTAAGTGGATAGATGAAGGTGAACTTGCAGAGTCACCTAATGTGTTGAAACTTTACCTTGAAGCATTTCGCTTGCAACCTACCTTGACCCCTTGTATCTCTAAGCTGAAATAGATTGTCAAAGTGACAATTGCTTAAGAAAGAAATTATGTACAGAAACAAATTTTGTACAGGTTAACACTTATTGTGTCCATATGGTTTTCTCAGTGCTAAAGAAGTAAGTATTGCTTGCAAGAATACAGTTTTTACTTCTGTTGAATTGAATACATGTTGTAACAATGGCTACTCGATCGGGCATGTATTTTGTGAATTGACTCAGTGGGGATATCATTTTGATGTACCGGCCACTAGATCTCTAGTCAGGGTGATGTGGAGTCATCAAATGAGAATCTACCACTATGGGGATATCATTGTGGTGTACCGGCCACTATATCTGGAAACAGTGATGTGGAGTCACATGATGATAGTCTGCCATGTTTCACAGTTAGAACATACATGTGTTAACAGTGTGTTCAATACACAATGTTGACTGATAGCATGTATGTGTTATACATGTGCTGCCAAGTGTAGGTTCATTGGGTTAGCTGGAAGCATGTATGACATTCATGCAAACGCGGACGTTTGCGATTTCGAGAGGGAGGTATGTCACAAGACTGTGACAACTAGTACCCTTTTGTTGATTTCTTTATTACATATTTTATTTGGTTTTTCTTTTTAGAAGAATCCCGTGAAGATGGACAAATCTCCAAGAGATTAGTTCATGTGGGGTCATCAATGGAAATTCACTTTCAGTTGAGCTACATTGCAAATTTGAATGTAGCCATAGTTTGCAAAGATGGTCAGAAGACTAGTGGGATGCAATGGAAGCAACTCCTAAAATTTAGGGAGTTACTATTTTTGGACCTCAGAATCTGTTCGTGTCATTATCTTCGTTTTTGCACGAGGATCAATCCTTTGGTCTGTGCCGAGGTCAAATTCTGCACCGAGCATGGAGAATTTTAGACCGGAAAGCTAGAACGGGAAATATCTTACAGTGCTGCCACTTGGCACAAATGTGTGCACTTGCCTCTTTAAAGAGGGCTGGCGTGCAGTTTTTGGGCTGAAAGGGGCTCATTTGAGAAGGATTGCTGCAGATGGAGAGCTCTTGAGAGCTGGTCTACCTTGTCTATGAAGCACAAAGGGCTGAGCCTGCCTTCAATTCTCTCTCTCTCTCCCTGACAGTATGGTTATGCTGCAGAATCAAGGGCCTTTCTTCTTATTCAAGTACAGCTGTGTGGAATATGTTGTTTTTGCACGAGGCAAGAGCCTCTTTTCTCCAGGAACAGGAGCAGTTGTTTGCAGTTCCCAGCAGGGACAGGTGAGGGTGTTAACCTCACCAAGCAGGTGTCTGAAACAGCACCAAATTAGTTCTGATTCTGGACTGTTCAGAGGTTATTTCAGAGCCCAAATGATATCAAAATCAAGGGGTACTTAGCCCAGATGATGCAAAACAGTACAGGGATCAATATAAACTCAAAACAGGTTTCAGAACAGGTCAGAACCAGTAATTACAGTGGGTTGAACAATACAGGGAACAGTATGAGATGTAAACAGGTCTCAGAACAGGTTTGAACCAGTAATTACAGCAGACTCAAATGGTCAAATCTGCACTCCAACCAGAAGTTTCAGACTTGGGCAGAGTTTCCCCTCCTGGTCAACTTGATTCGGGTCAATAATTGTATTGTTATGCTACCAAATTTCACCCAGAATAGGTGAAAGACAGCCCATTGTACTTTCCCTCTTTTTAAAACTAAAGAAATACCGCAAGGGGCGCCTAACTTAGGGGCCAACAGGATGTTTGTGTGGCAACAGGAGCATTCTAGCTTCCTGTATTTCTTCTTGATTCTGTGTCTTTAAGTTCAAGTAAAGTGGACGACTGTAAATTGGGTGAAAGCATTTTTGTATTTTGGTTGTACACTACCGCCCTTTCCAGTGAACAGGCCGGTTTCAGGATCGCACTAATTATCACATGTGGACATACATGATAAAGCATGTATTACCTACCAAGCAGCTTTGGGGTTTTGTATGTGGTTCAATGATTAGGCTTACATGCTTGGCTATACAAAATGCTACAAGTTCATCTAGTTCATCCAAAGTCACCAATGAATCTCCCGCTTCAGTCTCTGCCTCCCAATGCAAATCAATTTTGATGGGATGGGCATGATACCCAAGCTCATATTTTGATTACAATCCTGCAAAAACCGACCAGCCATAGGAACAAAGGAAAGTCATGGTAGCCCTCAAACTCAAAGGGTAACGATAAAATAACTTCTGCCACAAACTCTTCAAGCACCAAGGATGAGGATGCTAAGAAAAAGAGATGCAATCATTGCAAGAAAAAGGGACATATTATCAAAGAATACAAAAAAAAGGATGGCAAGTGAAAAAATGAAACAATTGAGCATAAGTATTGCTAAAAATTCACCAAGTGTGAAGGATGCAACAGCACGTGGATCTATGTGTCCTGATCAAAAATTATAGCTTATGCATAGTCATGTTTGTGGACCTATACATGTCAAATCCATTGAAGGATACTTGTACTTTGATACCTTCATTGATGACATGACTCATCCTTCTTGGGCTTACGCTTTGAAGCATAAATCAAAATTGTTTGCATATTTTAAGCCCTTCTTGGTGGCCTTAGCCAAAAATGGTAGTGGATACAAGCTGATTACACTCTATACAAATCAAGGGAGGAGATACATCTCATGAAAATTTAACTCTTTTTTGGCTAAAAGAGACATTATACAACATCAATGTACTATGCCTTATACACCTCAACAAAATGGTGTGGTTAAAAGAAAGAATAGTGCTTTAATGGAAGTGACTTATTGCATGCTTTCACACAATAAGCTATCCACAAAGTTTTGACTTGATGCTACTGTGTGTGCAATATATATACTGAATCATAGTCCCACTAAAGCATTGGCTAGATGTACATCTTATGAGACATACAATGGCCGAAACCAATGATGTCACACATTCACATCTCTGGTTATTTAGCATATGCTTTGGTGCCACAACCACAGGACATAAATTGCAAGACAAGACTATCAAATACATTTTCATTCATTGATGTGTAGTAAGTAAAGAGTACCGCTTGTACCAACCGTCCACAATCAAGATTTTTGTTGGTAGAGATGTGGTTGCAAAGAAGTTGTGGGTTTAAGTATCAAGCATTGAGATTAGGCTAGCATGCCAATGGTTCAAAGAAATGCAAAATCATCCAGTTCATCCACTATCAATTGTCGATCATCAGCTCCTCCAACCACTCATCAATTAAGATGGAAAGGAAGGGATGCTTAAGCACATGCCTTAATTGAACTGTCATGCGAGAATCAGATTATTTGTATATGTAGGCCCCATCTGCCTGCAAGAGTCCTTGAACACAAATCCATTCAAGCAATTCCTCACACGCTCCACAGGCGCCTCACAATCGCATGAATATCCCCCCATCAAATCACATATAAACAGTTACAATATATGCTCCAACCGAGTAAGTATTATTCAAACTAAGCTGCTACCAAGCACCCACCATCTAATCCTTTCTCCAAGCGATAACCCCATCATTATCTTTCAAACTGTCATGTACTGCGTACCTTTTGTGCATAAACTCTGTGACTTTTCCCCTCTGTCATAGGCACAAAAGGCGGTGCATCAAAAAAGCCTGCAGTCGGTTCCCATCTATCATGATGAACAACATCAATTCCCCATGATTCATTTCAAACTACTTGTAAGCATGTCTCTCTAAACACCCAATTTCAAAACATTGTAGTGTAAGGTGACAGCTAACAACTGTGTGAAATCCCTATTATCATTGTCTGGGTCCATTGAACGAGCGCACTGGGACTATATGCAGTTTAAACGAAGCCTCTTACTAAACCACTAAAAATTATGGCACAGTTCTACGCATACGAGAGAACCAATTTTTTCAGAAACTAAAATCAGTCCCAATCCGAAGTCCAAAACCAATGATGAATGCTGAATATGACTACCTTGAAATTGTACGTCTAGCTTTCGCATCAGAGTGTAATTTTCCTTTAAATCGGAAGGGAGAGCAGAGATACCTATCACAACAGGGACGACTGTCACAAAGCAAAACCAAAAGGCAGAGAAAAGAAGCTCTAGAGGATTGCAGGAGGGGCGTACTGTGAACGAATTCCTCGAGGTACGTCATTATGGTTATGGTTATGGCCTGGTGAGCAGCAAACACAAATACCTATAGAGACACAGATCAAATCCTTGACGTGTGTGATTATTAAATGACAGAATAAAAGCTCTCAATAACCCAAAGTTAGAAGTAATTCGTTATAATATATCTGGCGGTGTCGCCAGCTCAGAAATCCAGTATAACCTAAATACTAGTTCGGTACAAGATGAGGCTGGTTACACGCTCAGTGACCAGCTAACCCCCACCCAAAGTGTGGGCATGCACTTTTTTGAAACTCCGCACAGACATGGCACACCAAATGGATACATTTTGCAAAAAAATAAAAAATAATAAACTTATAAATTTTTTTATTAGTTGCAAATGTAAAAAGTACGCTTGTGTCTACCACTATACAAAGTGTGCAAGGGAGACTCCCCGTCCAAAAGTGGGCAAGGAATTCACCTATTTAGCAGGTAAACAACAAGTCATGTCTTCTCCAATGTTTAAAGGATTGCGGGCGCCTAACCCTTGAATAAATGTTTTGATTGGTTAAAGCTTACAAAGTGGGCATCCGTCATTTGATGTGTAACCAACTTGAAATACCTGCCCAAAAAATACAGGGATGTGTAACACATGGAAGAAACTCATAGGTTTCGCTTTTGATGACGTGCGAAAAATTTGGACAAGCAAAATCCCCTACCCAAGTACATCACTGCACCCAAGTGTGTGAAAACAAACATTCCCCTCTCTATATTTTTTGGGCAAGCAAGGTTTTGATCTCGATTTGTAACCCACCTAAGTTTTTTTTGTTATTCTTAAAAACACGTAGACATTATCATCTTTAATGTCAACATTTTATGGGCCAGGACAAAAGCAACTAGGATAGAGTAGCAAGTGGTAGTATAAGGGTCGTGTCACACATAGTTTAGACTAGTGTAACATAGTCTTTTACCTCTTTACTTGCAAAAATTCGGCTATCTTTATTTTCAAAGTCTAGTCAAGACTCTAGGTATGACACTTCCCTAGCATTTATAAGAAGCTATGTCAATCTTGCTTCATCGAGGGTGCAATGGAAATTCTTTTGACAATGTGTAAGTGCATAGATGCTCAAACGATCCAAACTAGATATGTTCCTATGAATAGTTCTATTGACACTACAAAAAAAATTGTGTTGAACAAAAAGAGCCTTCTACTTGTTGACATTGTTGAGCATCTAGAAAGCTCAAACTCCAAGTCAACTACTTAAATGTCATGTTATTGACCCTCACTACCCCCACTAGTACCTATAAAGTGACATCCTTCTAGTACCCATTTTTTCATTTGCTCATCTACTCTAAACTTTATTTTGAACTTAAGAGCTTCCAAGTGAGAGTGTTTTTTTCCCCTTCTAAAACTAACATTTTCTCCAGACATCTACTTTTATGCTTGGATTATTGCATTCTTGATGGTAACAAAGATGTTTGCTATATCGGCCTCTTAGAGAATGTCTAATTTTACAAGGATTGGAACTATTGCATCCTTAGTTCTCCTCTACCATTTTTTATTGTTTAGGCATCAACTGATCAATCCCTTACCAATGCTTTCTATCTACATATAAGTGATTATTTTAGTTCATGCATTAAGACCTTAGCCTTGCTTTGAAAAATAGCTTAATTTCAAGCTCGAGGGTGGAAAGAGATTTTACCTTCTTAATTCGAGGTGAGATGATCAACTAAAGGGTATACTTTAAGCAAGGAACTTTGTGTAATTTGCATGCTCGCATTTTTAGTTTAGGCTAGACACAAATCTATTAATGCATGCATATCTTTTCACATGAAGCATGGGGTGATTGGTTGCATACATGTTTTTCAAATTACACTTCTTCAAACCATGGTATTTTGAGCATTCCAAAGCATGCTTTTTTAATGGTGCTAATGTATTGATCCAAAGATAGCGCAAACTAGTTTTTGAAGACCTAAAGAGGTATCTACACTACCTTGCTAGGGGATTCTGCATTAGATACTATGCCTAGAGCATGGTCCATGGTTGTTTGTTTAATCTCATGAATTGATATTCTTTCTCGTATCCGTTTGACTTGTATGGGTGCTACTAGCTCTCTTAATTTTCTCTATATCATGCTCTTGCATTTTTAATAAAGTAGGAAAGGGAGGAAGTTAATAGAAGAGGAGCTTTGTATTGTGTGGGAGCACGACCAACAATAGTATTGAGGAAGACATAGGGAACCTTAAATAGGGAGGAGTCTATGCAAACACTAGTGTGGATGAAGGAGGATGCTTTTTGGATGAGGCAATAGTTTGAAGCCTAGCCACTATTTAGGTGGGGGAAAGCATATTCAAGTTAGGCAAGGAAAACATAATGAAGTTAGGTCACCATTTTAAAGAGCAAGTTGTAGCTTTTTTTGGATGGTTCACGCTTGGTATTGGGAAAGGAGCTAACACCACAATTTGGAGGTTTTTGTGGGAAGAGTATTTGTAGGCATAAATCGAGCTTGAGGTAGGTGATAGTTTTCAAGGTATAGGTGGGGGTTTAAATGGAGGAAACTTTTTCTTTAATGAGGCCATAGTTCATGTCAAAACTTCTTTGAAGAGAAATCATTTGATTTTCAACAATTGTAGTCATTTCATGGAGAAGAAAAAGGTCAATGCTTTTTCATATTTTGATTACGCTAGTTGTTACAAAGCTCATATATCCACAGGTGGTTTTTGCTTCATGCTTGATAGCTTATGCATATCATGGTTGAGCAAGAAGTGGCCTACTATGGCTACTTCTAGTTGTGAAGCTGAGTATAAGGTAGCCTTCATAATTACAATTGACTATGTTTGGCTTAAACACCTCTTGGCCAATTTGGGTGTTGGACAGTCATTTGCCACCACCATCTTCATTGACAGTCACAACACATCGATAGTCTCATAAAATCTAATATTCCATGCATGTACTAAGCACATTGGGGTGGATTATCATTATATCAAGGAGAGACTCTCTACAAGAGAGATTAACTTGGCCTATATGCCAACACAAGTCGACCTTGTATATCTTGTCACAAAAGCTTTGCTACATGAGAAGCTTGAAGCTTTTTGCAAAGCTTTGGGCTTACTCTTCTTTGTAGATTCATCTAGTCAATTGGGCTTGGCACTACTCTATGCATGAGTGTTAGCTCTTGTTCATCGCATTACTCTTAAGGAGATTTATTACCATATTTTGATAGTGATGTGTATGAACACACTTACGACCACCACTAGGGCACTTTTTTCCTCTTAAAGAGGTTTTTTTCCTTGCTTTATATATATGCCTATTCATTTTAGAGAACACTAAGTCTTGTAAATCTTTTGATACCTCTCAACACATTTTTAGTTAACTCTCTTAAGTTTCTTCTTGTCCAAGATGTGTACTTGGATTCTTGTAACCCTAAGTCCAATACTACCAACTATAGTTATATCACCGTGTCACAAAGAAATAACAACCACAATTGCAACATAGCACATTTCCAAATTTCTCACAAGAACAAATTAAAAAAGCATCAATATACCAATGCAACACCTTGAAACAAAGGGTAGGGTATGCATCCTAGTTTAGGGCCATCAAAACTAGCAACAAATCCTAGAATAGTGCAGGTGCATATATTAATCACTAACTCATAACCACAACTAAGCCCCAACATACTCGTAGATCATAGCCAAGAGAAGAGCACAACCATGGATTAAACAATGAATCAAATCTAGGGAACATTAATTACAATACAAGGACCTTTGTCACAAACATCAATTCCAACATTTATATTACTAAGAAAAATATCAATAGTACACGTTGGAAGAAGGACCCAACCATGCACCACTATAATTTTCTTGAGCTTTCAAAAGCATATATCATAGATAGTAAATGCTCATTTCATTAGATTTTTACAGAAGGGTGAGGAGAGATCCCTTTGGCTTACAAAACCATAAAGGTTACTTAAGACTATAGTTTTAGTCTTATTGCTCCTTATAACTTCTTCCACTGTCAAATCCCTCCTTCAAAAAGTGTTGCAACAACCTTTTACCTGAATCTCTGCATAGATTAGTCCACATTAGTCCTGGAATACTCAATTTAGTCTCTCTTTATGCATACATCCACACACATCAATTTGTCTTCACTGAGTTTGTTTTTTGTTGCAACTTGTTTTTGCTATAACTTTGTCATGTAAACTCCAAATATGGTCATCCAAGTATGCAAAATGAAGCAAATGAACCTAGTTGACAAGGTTACACAAGAAGAATTATGAAATTCCTCCTAAAATAGCGGTAAAATTGCTTTTTTATAAACATGTCACTTTTTTATATTTTTCAGCTTAGAGGACTTGTATCACTTAATTTAAGTCTTTACATTGATTTAGATTCACCAAAGTTTTCATTGCATCACTATAGCTTAATTTTGGATATTTAGACTATTTCAGAGTCTAGTTCTATTCTTGGAAAACCTTGTAAAGTCTCCTTAATGTTACCAAAGTGATTGAGCATCTCGTGAAGACAAGTCCAGGATAAGATTCTGCTGACACTTCTCGACAGCGGTGAGAAGGGGTAATACAAAAGTGTGGTAAAATATCTCCTTGCCAAGGAGAAGATGCGGGTTCGATTCTCGCTATCCACCTCCTTCTAAGCAGAGAGGAGGAGAATGGCTTCTAAATACAGTTTCTTTCAGATTAACTAAAATATCATGAATTGTCTCTTAAACGCCTAAGTAAAGAACTGTTACAAATAGTGACGAAACCAAAGATTTGGGTAGGAACCGACATAAAAGAAGGCTCGTTTCCTAATGTTTTCACATGCTAACCTATTATCCAAGTGATTAGTGTTTTGTATGCATACTCGTGAACCACTAGTGAAGATGGCCCATTCTATTATTTTCATTCTCGTGAACCACTAGTGTTTTGTATGCATACTCGTGAACCACTAGTGTAGATGGCCCATTCTATTATTTTCATTCCCTAGACTTACAGTCACACAATATCCACCCCCTCCAAACTTGCACATCCTTTAAACCACTCAAATCCACTTGGATTGAAAGGACAAATAGTAAATGGCCAAAGTACAATGCACATAAATGTATTTCCACCTCCTAGATAGAAAAATCTCAATACATGTCTCCCTCATTAGTATGCAATCAATCCAATTACTATCTCCCAGATCATAGGGCATCGCAAGTTCACACAGTTCGGATAGCATGTATCCATGTGCATCATGCTATAAGAAATCTTTAGATCCACTTGATCAAATGACATAGTGAACCCATAATATTCTTGAGGCATATCATAACCTTAAATCCCCCTGGATCATAAGGTAGTGTTGAGTATTCCCACGTCCTTTTTGCTATTTACTCACATGCTTGTGATCCATACAACATATTCACACTTGTCCCATCATCATATGCATAAAAGCATACTATCCCTATATTTAAAATCCATGTCTACATGCCCTATAATAATATGAATAGAGACACGAGTGAAGTAGCTTTACCCCCTCTAGATTTGCAACCCACATTGTGCATCCATATGGAAGTAAATGCCAGAGCATTTGGAATAAGTCAATCATCTTTATCTTGTGCATCTAATAGCTCCATAGGCTGAAGCTCATCATGTGAACCACAAATATCTTTTAAAGTTTTCTTAACTTGCAAAGAAATACAATCACATGTACCCTGCATATTTGCCATACACCCTACTAGCTTTTCATCATCCTTCCCATCTTCTTGCAAGTATTTTGGCATCTTGATTATGACCATTAGCATTCTCAAAATAAGTAGCCCCAACATCCACAACTACCTTTCCTATATAAGCTTAATGTTGAGCTGCATAACCCTCAAAACCAAATATTCTAACATGATATCTCACCTTGCTAGACCTATGCCATTGGATTAGTCAATGAAGCATTTACATTACTATGTGCTATACAACTGGTGTCCTAACTGAAGGAATATCAAGCTTATCATTCAAACTCTCTGAGCCACTAGAGTCTCCATTAAGAACAACTAGTAGACGTATTATTACCATCTAACACTTTCTTCTCCCCTTTGTCATTACCTTCAATACTAGTAGATGCACTTGAAGATGTGGGACTACTCCTTAGAGCTTCAGGAAATCGTAGAGTATCTGACGGACACACTAAAGGGCAACTTGGCTGCCAACCTAAAGCCTCTACATGATCTGTTGACTAAGCCAGAATGGAAATGGACCAAAGTCCACAAGTTGAATTTGTTATACAATTGGGCTTTAGTTACTGACAACAAGGAGACTGAAGAGGAAAGCTTAGGCGATGATGAACGGTCTGAAGAGCAAGACTCTGACGACGAGGAATATAAGGACTGGCGCTCTACAGGAGATGAAAGTGAGGAAGAGATAGATATAGTAGAGTATAACATAAAAGGGAGAACGATAGAACAAATCAAGGCAGACTCGAGACCCAGGAAGGAAAAGATGAATTGGAGTGAAAAAGGAGTCATGCGGATGGAGTGCGATAGATCCTGGCTAGAACACATAGGAGCCGTTGCTCCTAGACCAAGGTCTAGGAGACTACTCCTTAGTCTCCTAGACCAAGGGCTGACTATAGATCCACCACTAGACAATGTCTTTGGTCCACTAAGAGTCCGTGATTCTAAACACTTTCAAGTGTGACACATTAGGTTTCTTGCCTGTAAACATCCTTCGAGAGTCATATGATGAATTGCAATTGTGGAAAAATTGTTTATAATATAGATAGTGGTATGAATAGCCTTGGAATAATAATTATTGGCTATATTCTTTTTAGCCATCAATGCATATGTAATTTTTGCAATATATCTACTTTTCCTTTTTGCAACCCCACTTTATTGTGGGGTGGGGTATACCTACATTTAGGCTATCACTTTATTCCATGGCACCTCAAAAAATCAATGAACTCATTAGAGAGGTATTCTCCCCTCCCATTAAACCTTAAGCACTTAACTTTTATGCATGTTTTTATTTCAATAACAGCCTTGAAAGTTTTGAAGTGCTCAAATACTTCACTCTTTCCCTTCATGAAATATACCAGTTTCCTAGACCAATCATCAACGAATATAGCAAAATGCTTATTGCCACCAAGATATACATTCTAAATAGATCCCCAAATATATGTATGCATAACATTAAGTACATTATTGCTTACATCTTTGTCATGTGAAAACAATTACCTTGCCTACTTCCCAGATTGACATGCTTCACAGACTTTGTGTAATTTCTGTAACTTTGAATGTAGGCCAACCAACCCCTTCAATTGTATTAATTTCAACATTTGCATATTTACATGTGCAATGTGTTTGTTCTATATTTCAATATCTCCAACTACACCTTTGTCTTTAGCACATATTGGTGACATTTATAGCAGGAATTTCAACATCCAAAGTTAACATGTGGCCAACTTTGCTTCCTTTTGCAACTAAGTTGCACTTATTTATTATTGAAGTCTTCAATAAAACAACCCTTCATATTAAATCTAACTTGCAGTCCTTGCTCTACTAATGCCTCTGCCAAAACCATTTCATGTGAAGAAGGCTCGAAAACAACTAAATGAGAAAGTTTTAGAAATAATTGGTGAGCTAACGCATCTGGAAAATACACACATATTGAAGTATGGTTCCAAAGAAGTTGCATTTGTATTGAATGCATCCAACAACTTTGTATTAGATATATGTAGGGCTTAGATTGCTATGGTCAAGTTCTACAATATGTCTATGGAAGAATGTAGCGGCAAGCTTAAGTTTGTTCTAAAACCTGTATCCAATTGTTAATAGAGCATATTGTATGACTCAGAAATCATTCCCACCTTGTCACATAATCCCTGAGCATCTATAGCAGTAAACAAGTTGCTCACATCCCTAAGATGTTCACTTGCGACACCATTTATAATATCCCTAAATTTATGATTTTTCAATGTGTTTTTGACCATATACTTGCTTAGGAATTTGGCAATAGTATCATTCTCTCCTTGGGAACATATGTCTCATTGTAGCAGATTGAGCATATATCCGTCTATGATATTGTCCACTTCCTTTGGTTAATTAGTGAATTGGTTTAACTAATCGGATGCACCGACATGCTTCTTTGGTTTTTAAAGTGGGTCCAATCTCCAAAGTTTTTGTGAGCTTCCTCTTTATGTTTTGATTCTCCTTCTCCAAGTCCATAACTATAGACTGTAACTCCATATTCTGCACGTGTGTAGCATACATAACATCTTCAATGACAGACATTGCTTGTTGTAGGATCTAGTTCTCCCTATCCTTCTCAGCCAATAATCTATCATTTTCCATCAAAGACTGCATATTTCCTTGTAATCTTGTTTGCATATTTGTCAAGGCTTGATGAACCCCTGCTAATCCTTGTGTGACAAGTCTGCATGTGTATCCATACAATCCTTCATTGCCTTCACAAACAAACTTTACAAATGATGTAGGCCCTTCAAATTGTGGTGGCCTTTGAGTGACTAGATCGGGTGGATAAATGCATCCATCAATCCAAAGGTCCACATTTTTTTTCCTTGTATTTCTTTCTTGTTGCAGCTTGTATCTTATTGCATCATCCCTTTCCACAATTCTTTTGAACATTGGTGCATATTCTTCCTCCAATTGAAAGTGAATATCTCTCTTTCTCTTAGTACGTCATGCACCTGTATCCTACAAAGAAAAATATATCTCAATTTTAACTTGGATTAACATTCAAATCACACAATTACACCCCTTTGATTCACTATATTTGTGTTATTTTTTACCTAGTTAGATCTTGTTTCTTTCTCTTGATTTTAGTCATGATAGACCCTAATCAACCCCTAATCATCCTGTAATTTTAGCTTTTAATCTACCTCTAATTAGTATCAAATCTTATCTTCTGTTCTATCCAAGTATTCACACACACACACACACACACACACACACACACACACACACACACACACACACACACACAACAACAACAACAACAACAACAACAACAATTGATCAAAGATATTTAAACACATTTATATAGAAGCTTGGCTAGTGGAGAATAATAACATCATCTTATCTTCTGCCCTAATTTACTCTCGGTCACTCTATCACTTATTTTCTTAGTTCATCTCACGTAGTCCTCTCTCTTTCCCCCCTCTTTTCCCTCCCTCTCTCCCTCTCCCTCTCTCTCTCTCCTTGTCCAAAAACTATAAAATTTTACGGGGAAACTTTGAGTCAAAAATGTGTCTTTGGATTAAAAATAATCTTAAAATATGATGTGTATGTCATTTTATACTGTTTTTTAACTTTTGCCCTTTTAAGAAGCGAGAACAAGAATGATTCTAATATAATTTCATGTTGAAAGTCATGAGGACATTAAAGAGTTTGTATATTAATGATTGGCTCCGTTTTTAGAGAAAATAGAATTCTACTTTTTAGTTATGAGGATTTTGAGAAAAAGTGACCTTATCTTACAATTTGGGAATAAAATAATAGGTTAAATCTATTGAAAATACAAATACGAGATTTGCTTGATTGTAGAAGATCTCTTACTTTAATATTATTTTGGAATCTCTTTTTAGAGAGAGAGAGAGGTAAGAGAAACCCCTTAAGGGGCCAAAAAGAGAGTCCATATTTCTCCTAATGAACTCCTTGTGTTGCTTTGCTTGACCATGGGTCCAAGATTAATGTCATTGAGTATGGCTTGTATGAGAATAGTGCATGGCATGTGGATATTGATCATGGTTGGGATATGAGGGCTGAAAAATAATTCTTCAAGAAAGCTTTATGCTACATGTCCTAATGTAAAAGAGATGATTGGTGATGTACAAGAAGAGCAACACCTTCTTTGTGCAAGATAGTTTCTCATATGCAATGATTTGGGACGCCCTATATCACATGAGTGCATATTGAAACAAAGGTGCTTGATGATGGTTTTGCTTATGTAAGAGTTAGAAGCAAGGATGGGAGGAAAGTAGTTCAATTTCTTATTGTTTGTGTTAATCATCCTAGGAATTGAGATATGCTTCATGAGTTTCCTTTGTCTCCAAATGCAAGGGAATTCAAAGACCCATATTTTCATTGAGCATTGCTGTAATGCAGGGCTACAATAGTGTTGTTCAGAGGGTGTACGCACCTCTTGATGAAAAGAAGTATGTATTTACTGTTGATTATTCTTAGTTTATTGCAAACATTTCATGTTGGTTTAAGCCTATCAAAGCTATGTGCAAGGCTTAAAGCATATCTATGAAACGGGCTACTAATGAACTGATAGTATTGGGGTTGTTAGCTGAAAATGAAGGCATTTTGAGCCTCTTTTATGGGCTGAATATTGACACTATGACTGAAATTTCAACAACTATACATGCAAAAAATGAGGCTGAAAATAGAGTGTTGTCAGTATGTTCTTTGGACATGTATGATGTTATAGCATTGTTTGCTCAATAGGAAGGATTACAATGGGCTAAAGTAGTTGTGGAGATAAAGGATAAGATGGTTGACAAAAAGGTGAAACCAATTGCTTTACTGATTCCACCAGATAATGAGGGTATGTATGAGAAAGTGTCAAGGTAGCCAAGTTTACAAAATCCTAAAGATATAGGTCATTAATTTACAGTTGAAACATTACAGGAATTGAAAGTTGGTGCAAATTTTGCTTGCTAAAAGAGATCTTTTTATGTAGATGTTGGATAGGCATGGGAAAGCATTTGCATTTCAACCAGTTGAAATAGGTTGTGTGGATCCAAATGTTGTCTCTCAAACTTGAGGCCTATTCCAGTGTCTAAAGCTTACTTGCCAAAGCTAATGGATTTGCTAAATGAAAATATTTCCATGAATATCTTGGATCCCTCTTTAGCCCCATACTCAAATCGTTGGTTTAATGTGCCAAAAAACAATAGGGCTTTGAGATTTATTCAAGACATAAAGCCAATCAATAAAGTGACCATAAGCAATGTGGGTGTAGATCCTATGATTGATGAATTTGCAGAGGCTTTTGCAAGTAGAGAAATCTATTTTTTGGGTGATCTTTACTCAAGGTATGATCTGTTTCAACTTGCAGTTGAGAGCAAGGATATCACAACCATGAAGACTCCCTTGGGGTTAGTACATATGTGTACTCTCCCACAGGGTGCAATAAACTCAATGGCACACATGACAAATGCTATGAACAGGGTACTTAGGGAATTTATCACAATTGACAATGCCCTTCTTAGATGATGTCTCGATCAAAGGTTGTGCAATGGATGAAAAGATAAAGAGATGCATGCTCATGGGTGCATACAGTTTGTTGCAAACCATATTGTTGATTGTGAAAGGATTTTGACGCGTCTAGAAGAGGTGCAATTAACTCTTTTTGGACAAAAGTCAGTCTTTGGAGTTGAAGAGGTTTTGATTGTGGGGCATATGTGTGGGCCCTATGGGTGAAGACCATCACCAACGAAAATAAATAGGATTGATAGAATGCAAGATGTATGCATGAATGTATCTTAGGTGCATAGATTCTTGGGCACATGTGTGTTTTATTTGAAATGGATCCCTCACTTTATACGTGTAGCTGATGCTCTATATCAGCTCTTGAGGAAAGGCTAGAGGTTTCATTGGGAAAGAAAGCATCAGAAAACAATGAAGAAATTAAAGCACCTCTTGAAATCTACTCCTACATTGAGAAAGACCAATTATTCACGTGGAAAGCCTATCATTATTAATGTTGATACGAGCCCAATTGGGATTGATGGGCGATTGGGCAAGATGATGAGGAAGGGCAAAGATATGCAATTCGGTTTGGTGCTAAAGGATTGATCGAATGCTAGAGAAGATATCCATAGGTAAAAAGAGAATTATGGGGAATTGTGACACCCCTTAAATGTGATAACAAGTATTTTATGGGTGCTCATATAGTCATTGATATTGATTGTTTGTCGATATTGGGTATGATTACTAGTTGTGCTACCTTGGACATTGCTATGCTCCGGTGGATTGTATACATCAAATCTTTAAACCCTGAATTTCAGCATATTGTAGGAAAAGATAACCCAGACAGACATGTTATCTTGGGCACACTATAAGCATGAAGATGGGAGGATGGTGGATGAGTAGGAAGAATATGACTTTCTTGTGACTGAAAATGATGTTTTGATGGGTAACATGTACATCTCTCATGAATGCAAGGACAATATTAAATGCAGTAAATACAACTGTTGGTTTATCAAGTACAAGTGTTGTAAGAGTGAATTTAGCAATGCAAGGAGTTACTACAGCACTGACAAAATCTTGGAGAGCAAAGATAAAACACTTTAGATGCTATGTATCTTATGTAGAAGTGTTTATGGAAGACAAATATATAGGAGAGTGGCTGAGAATTGGTCAATACCTCAACACGCTAACAAAGAGAGATGAATGGTCAGATGAGGAGTTTAAGAAGATCAAGAGGAAAGCCTATGGGTCTTTCTTAAAACATGGATACTTGTGAAAACATGCTTAGGAGAAATAGGGTATGCCATTGCGAGTTCTAGGTGACAAAGCTTCACAAGTAAACACTATGTAGGAGTTTCATGAAAGCTTATGGGCTGGCCATAGAGGTGTTTGGGATACTTTTGCAAAGAATAAAGAAAGATATTGGTTGCAAGGCATGTATATGAATATTGGTCACTTTGTGCAAATATGTATGACATGTCAAATGTAGTCATCTGTGAGACATTGAGATGGATTGCATCCCACATATCCCTTGTCTCTTCATTCTAAGTGGGTGGTGGATTTAGTCACTGTGCCTTTAGGCCTTTGGCAAATGAGATATCTTGTACTTGCCCATGAAGACTTGACTAATCAAGTGGAAGGGAGAGCTCTATGTACTAAGACAACAAATGCAGTGTGTACTTTTCTCTTGGGAGAGATCTTTTGTCACTATGGCTGTGTGGGAAAAATTACAGTAGGGGTGAACTAGATGCAAATGAAGCCCATGATTTCTTTGCACGGTTGGGGATAAAGCTTGCTTTCATTTTATCTTATAACCCTAAAGAAAATGAAAAAATGAAAGAGATCACCCACCTATTGTGAAGCCATTGGTAAAAGCATGTGGAGAGAAGGTAAACGAGTGGCCATGATTGCTCCCTTATGATTTGTGGGCTAATAGAACAACTCATAGTGTTATTATAGGATATATGCCTAGTGAATTGATGTACGATCAAAAACCTATCATGCCGATAGAGGAGATGACAATCACATGGAGTATGCTACCTTGGGAAGAGGAGGTGAATCGAGAGGAGTTGTTGACCTTACGTATTACACAATTGGAAAGAAAGTCAGAAGACATAGACGCAACAGTTGCAAAGTTAAGGGCATCAAAGATACAAAATAAGAAACGGTTTGACAAAAGACATAGATTGAGGCCAAGAACCATACAAGATGGGGATTGACTGTTGATTTATAATAGCAATTTGGACAACCAGCACATCGCCATGCATAAATTCTCCAAACGATGGTTCGGATCCTATATGGTAAGATAGGTGCTTGATAATGCTACTTATGCATCAAATGAGCTGGATAGGATAGCCATAAAAATTCCAATAGTAGGGAAAAGAATCAAATTATTCAAGAGACAAGAATCTATTGCCTATGAGTTGCCAGAACTAAATGAAAATAGTGGCCGTGATACAAGGGCTAGCCACGAAGATATGGACGAGGAAGAAGCAAAGGATATGGTTGTAGAGGATGAGGAGGACTCAAAATCTTGTGACAACTATGACTTTGGCACATACTAGAGGATGTGTGAATTCAGAGGGGGTGGATAGTGTGCTACTACGAGGACACATTGTGAAAAACCCTAGAGTGCATCATCATCTAGCTTTCTTAATAATCTAGAGAGTCAATGTCATATTAGTCATTAGTGTTAGTGTCCATAGTACGGATAGTTCCAAAATACCAAATTTTTGGACAAGTTTAGCCTATTTTTAATATTTTGGATATTATTTATTGTAACTATTCTTAAAAGGTATAGAAAACTTCTAGAATAGGGTTATATGTAAAAAGTAAGTGGCTTTTAACCAGTTTTGGGGAGACCTCATAAACAAAGAGGGAGTTATCAATTCACACTACAAGATATAGGCCTTATACCGATGTTAAAAGCGACGAAAATGCAAATAACAAAATTTGCCCCTATCATCTCGCAAAAAGCGTCGTTATTGGCAACGCCATAGAACAATCGGTATCACAGTCGCTATCAGCGTCGGTATACCGACGCCAATACCGACGCTGATAGAGCGACAGTTTGTGACATAAATAACAACGTCAATAACGACGCGAGCAGTAAAATTTGCGACGCTAATAGCGACAATAACAGGGAGAAATTTTTTTTTGTGGCATTGTGTGCTTTATTAGAGCCATACAAAATAGTTTCTGCATTGTGTACAATGCGCTTGCAAACAAAAACAATGTATACTGAAATCATAACACTGATACATGAAATAAATACATGATCGCATAATAAGAGATTGGTACAATCATGACAAGATATCACTAATACATAGAAAATATCTACATAGATCAGGCAACTAAAAATAAAGGTGTGTGAGCTCCAGGGATCCAAGGGCAAGCTATATATCCTCGCCCTCTGAAAGCTCGTCCCGCCGCAAAGGAGCATCGAATGGACTTTGCAAAAAAAGAAACAACACATCAGTCCACCATACAATAATGTATTCTAATTAAACATGGTAACTACGGACAAGAAAGATGAGTGACTTACAGGGCTGCTGCGTCTATACAATTGGTCGATCAATGAAGTGAGACCATGCCTCTTTGCATATCGAGTCTCAAGGCCAGTCGGATCGTGATTTATAATGGAGTGTTGCAAAGAAAACAAAATGCTAACTGTTAGAAACATGATTGTCAGTACAAAGGATATTGCAAAAAAAAAAACAAGCAAAACAAAAGAAAAACTTACAAAGTCCTCTAAATATATCCTGTGGCTGCCACTCCCAAGATGATGGACCACTCCGGCCTCAAGTCGTGCCCTTGCCACCTCGCGCTGCTGACTCCAACGTCCTGGAGAATTTGTAGCCTCCTCCCTTAGTCGGCGCTAGTCGTCTACATCTAACCACTCGGGCTTTGCAGCCCCACTCTTGATTGCCTTGCATGCGTCGGATCGTCTGTGTGACATATATGCACGCATACAATCCATCATCCAGCCCATAGAGAATCTATCTACTGAGGCTGGAACAAAAAACTCCTCGTGTAAGGATGCTACTATGTAGTCCTTGCTCCCCTTTGGTATATTCTTCCAATGATCTAAGACGTTGTGCCGAAAAACTTGTTGGCACAACTCTCTCATGCAAGCCATCACCCTCCTCCCCTCATCATTCATGATGATGGCTCTTGACCTACCATCGACTAGATATCCATATCCCCCTGGAGTCTGCCTAAGATGGGTCCTCTCCCATCTACGTCCACGCTCCTGGGCATATCCAGGAGACCCCTGTGCATCCGGTGTACCGATTGGGATAATATCTCTCGGAGTGGCACCCATAGGGGTACCACCTGCTGACGGCTGAGAAAAAGCCGGAGTAACTGGAGTAGACGTCCCCACAGGTGTGACAAATCCCTGAGGTGATGCAACTCCAGCTGAACGATGAGACGGAGACACTACGTCCGTGCCTCCACAGCATCCACTTGAGGCTGAGCCACACTCCCTGGAAGGGCCACGAGAGCAAGGAGTCGCACCTGTATCCCATGTCAACTGCGGGTTCACTGCCTCCATATCTCTGCAGCATCCCCTTGACCCCGAAGCACTCTCTCTCTCTGGCCCAAGTCTGGGGCGTCGAGTTTGTCTACTCGAAGCCGAAGCATCCGATCGCGCTGAAGTAGATCTAGTAGAGCGCCCTGACGAAGACCGAGACAGCTCTTGGTCTGCCATATCTCTGAATCTCGCGATCTGGTCTAGAGACATGCATGTGAAGATATCCTGTAACTCCTCATCACTCATCCCTCGACTCATCTTGAAAATGTTACCTGCACAGACAAAAAATGGTTAGAATAATAAATTTAAATCATACAAAGCACAGTAATATAAATCCTTTAAAAAAATCTCACTTAAAATGCATATCTTATGTACCCTTATAAGCGATTGGTCAACGAATTGAGTAAGTGGATGCTCCAAGTATGAAGTATCCTATGGTCCCATGTCAATCTCTTGAGACAACTCCGCATACACTGGAAGGTCAATAGAAATGTCACCACAAAAGGATGAGTCCATCTCATTCTCAAAGAATTCTTGGACTCCTGTATTTCCATCATTGTCAGCCGATGCTAGCTCCAAGCTTTCGAGGCCTCCACCCCTTGCAATATCAACCCCTCTATTTGCATATTATCTTCATCTATGCTCAGAACATCTCTTTGATCACATACTCTCGCACTTCAGGTAGTTGAAGGTATAACATACCACCATCGAGGTTGTCAGGGGTTTGGATAGAAGATTACCTGCTCACAAACACGTACAAGAGAGTTCAAACCATTGTGACATAAACCATGTCGTAATACAATTAGCAAACAAATGAGTCGGCACCTGCTCACAATGGGTCAGCAACACAAAGGTGTCGCGCAAATCCGTCCATTTTTTTTCGGAATCTATTTGGAGAAATCCAGATGGACCTCGTTGAATTGTTGCTCCAGCTCCTCCAAGTACCACTTTGAACCACTTCACATCGAATAGTATCATGGAGAAGCTACGGCAATATCCACCGTAACAATACTTTGCAAGTTCCCAAAATACTCCATCTCATCCACAACTGTGTTTGGATCCGTTGCTCGTCGTCGGCTCTCTTGCTCGAACCTTGCCATGATACCACAATCCATTGTGGACCGCATTTTGTCAATACGCTCCACGCAAAAATGCCATCCGCGCGACCATGCTGCACTATATATTTTGTACTGTACATTCAAATTAGATGTCGCATATAAAATTTAGATACGAAAAATTCTAAACCCCTCATCACCTTTGGACTACATCCCCTCGAGAATTCGCACTCCTCCATTGAGACCTCTGTCCCTTCGCGAGACACTGCGGTCAAAGCTCCATGCAACCATCGCGTTGACATGAACTGCGACATCTCCTCCATGCCTTCAGGATATCGAATCGGTCGATGATACATACTACGTCAAAATTCAACTCGCGCTTCCTCTCGATCTTGCCTAGAGATTTGGTACTTGGAGAGCCACGTCTCCATAGAGGCATGGTGCAACATACACAAGCGATTCACCTTCTCCTCCATTGAGGCATCCATTCTTTTTTCTACCCCATTTCCAACCACCACATCTCCAGTCAGTCTATCATCGTCCTTCAGCGACCATAGCATTTCGTTGTCTGGATCCACTGTTGGTAGCCATTGTGAAATATGCACTAGCGCCTCAGACACCAACCAACCTTCAGCCATGCTACCTTCTGGCCGAGCTCGTTGTTGCACAAAGCCTTTCAGGGTTTTCATGAAGTGCTCCAAGAAGAACATCCATCACGTATGGACAGGTCCAACAATCTCCACTTCATCTACAAGATACACAAGAAGGTGGATTTGTATCGTGAGCATGCTGGTGGGTAGGTATTTCTCAAAAAGACAGACCGTCTCCACTGCTCCCCGCCTCGCGGATTCAATAGAGGACGTCTTAATCTCCTTTTGTGAGATCCATTGCACCAAAGTCGACAACCTATAAATGGCTCCGCGTATTTCTGGAGTAAGACATCCTACGATTGCGATCGGTAGTACAAACTGCCACAAATGAGAAAGCATTATGAATAATGGCTACACTCCAAATAGCAAAATGTGCACGCCAATTACAATCCATTCGTAGTACAAACCTGACATATCTTATGCCAATCATGGGATTTTAACCCTGGTAATTGGTCGTCTTTAGAAAATGTGGAACTGAGAGAACGTATTATACCCATCGGAGTACGGATAGACTTGACTACTTGCTTCACAATGCGCTCTTCTTTAGTGGACAAAATCCAAGGAGCACGAGGAAGCTGCACGTGACCATCAGCACTCAACTGCAGCCAAAGGGCCTCCATCTTACCTACCTCCTTCAAATCCATTCATGCCCCTATAGTGTCTCTCTTTCCTGTGATATGGTCCCATAGCAAGCTGCCCACATTCTTGAAAATATACATGGGATCCAACAAGTGGTTGATCTGTATAAGTGGGTCCAATATAGCAACTCATAGAAAACTGAGAATCGCCGCATTCCGTTTGGATGTGATTCCGCGTGGACCATTTTCAGCTCGTACCAGCTTGCGACATTCATACGTATTGGAGGTCGTCCAAGGAAACCTTCCCTGAGTTCATGATCCTTTGGCAAGAAAGTAGTGTGTCCTTGATATATCATCTTCTTCATGGTTTGTGACCTTCGAGAGTCTAATTGTGGCCCACACAATGGACATGCATGATAACCTGAGGTAACCAGACCTATTCCAACACCACGACCTAGTGAATACTTGCTTGAACGAGATAAAATATAGATATTACCAATGAGAACGGAGGCCTGTTCACCTGAGCACTCTCCAAATCCCGAAAAGTCATGCATCGTCCACATGAGAATGGCTCGAATATTGGCTGATCGCCGACCATCGCGCCTGCTTCTATCTTGCACGGTGACCTCCTCCTCCCACAAAATCTTAAGCTCATCGACTAATGGACGAAGATACACGTCCATATTTTTGACTTTGTAGCGGCTAGGGATGAGTAAGCTAAGGATGAGATGTCCTTTCTTCGTAGAAAGCCATGGAGGGATATTGTAGTTGACAAGGACTATAGGCCACACATTGTAAGAAGTTGAGCGTAGACCGAATGGGTTCACGCCATCCATTGCAAGACCGAGCCGAAGATTCCTTGGCTCTCGGGCAAAGCCTGGGAAGGTAGAGTCAATGTGGCTCCATGCGTGTGAATCCGCTGATATTCGTTGAACTCCATTCGTGGACCTATTCTGCGCATGCCACGTTATCAAGCTCGCCATGCGAGACGTACGAAACATGTGGTTTATGCGGCGGGGGATAAGCAGAAAGTGTCTGAGAACTTTTTGAGGGATGGTTTGCCCTTGCAAGTCCTGTCGATACCTGTGAGCACCACACTTTGTACATGTCTCCATAGTCTCATATTCTCCTCGAAACAGTATGTAATCGTTGATACATGCATGTATGTTATTGTAGTCCATGCCAAGCTTTCGTAAACCATATCGTGCATCATCACGAGACTTAGGCATGGTATTTGCGAGTGGTAATATATGATATTTTAATAACCTGAAAAAAAATCATAAATACCTTGAAAAAGCACAAATGTTTGTAATAATAGTGTCGAAAAAAATCAACGAAGCGTATGTACAAGGTACCTGAACAACTCGGTCACACTCATATCGCTC